>NC_089503.1:309272036-309509536 GCF_036850995.1 Saccopteryx leptura
AAACCAGGTGAGCTAGCAGCACAGGGAAGTGGCTAGCCCTCAGCCTGATTTCTGCAGTGCCAGCCATAAAACTCACCCAAATTGTTCTGTGGACAGGCTCATGACCTCTGCTCCCCAGGTGCGATATCTGCAGGATCGGCCAGAAGGGGCGGTGGCCAGGCCCTCTGGCAGACAGTTCTCCGTGAGCCTTGATAATGAGTATCCTGGCTTACCTGCCAGTTCATTCACCCACCCCTCTCACTCCACCCCAAAAAATCTACTCTCTTCCCAGGTTGACTTCTCAGACTTCTGAACCTGCAATTTTAATAAAGTCATTATCATTGTCACAGCTATTAGTGGCTTACTCTGTCTGTGCCAGGCACAGTGGGAAACAGTGAATACTATATGCAATGATTTAGACTGACACAATTAATTTTAGCATATTTCAGGTTCTAAGTTTTGCACAAAATAGATGTTTACTGTTATTTAAACAGCATAACCCAAATTCATTTGACAATGGGACAATTTTCCACCAAGCACTGTGCACAAAAAGAGGGGTCCTGTAATAAAACTGACAAGTCCAGTGAGGGAGAGTAACCTCACAGGGTGATCTGATCATAGATTCCTAACTGGGCAGATTGCTGTGAGTAGTCATGCCCCAGGCATAGAACTTCTTTAGGAAAAGGCTTATTTTGTTTTAAGCCAGCCTTGCCCATTGTTCTTGTGCCTCCAGGGTCTCAAACTTTTTGAAGTCGGGGTGCATTTAAAATCCTCCAAATTATTCTAGGCATACTATATACAAATTTCTGAGAAATATGTTATAATAATTAAGTCAAATATTAGAGAAAAAAATATAAAGTCCAAGCATGCTTTTATGGTAATTAAATGAAATAATTATGACAAAATTAAATTTATTCTGACATTAAAAAACATTTTTATATTTTTTGTTATGCTTTTTAGAATTCATTAAAAAGAGGGGTTAAAAATAAAAAAGTTATCTTTTTATGTATATAGATACATTCTTTAGTAAGATTTAGTAAATTCTGCAGGTCCCGGCACGAATGTGTTTTTTCATTCTTGTGTTTATGAGAAACATGAGCCTGATGTGTCCTAGCGATTTCTTCAATGTGTGGGCATATATTTGAAAGGCAAACTCTCATTTTCTCATCAATACATTGAAGAATTCCTTTTTTGTACTCTTGTGTTGAGTGCAGAAAACCCCCACCATACATATCATCTTAACTTGACACCAAACAAAGGATAGAAAAAACTTGCCTCCAGTCTTTCCAGGGAACATGGGGGGTAGTGTAAACAATCCAGCACCACAGCTTAACAGCCTTTTGCAACTTAATCAGGCAAGTGAGGTGGGGGGTTGGGCAGACTGTCAGCTTACAGCCAACTCCCCACACCTCTGTCCCCCCAAAATCTAAACTCCAAAAACCCTGTTGGTTTTTTGATCCCCAACAGGCACATATTTCTCTGGAATACCATAGGGCGCACCTGGAAATCTTCTAGGGCGCACCAGTGCATCTTGGCACACACTTTGAGAATCACTGCTCTAGGTAAACACACTCCTGAAATGCCAGAGGTAATCTTTTCCAGACCCCTCAAAGGCATAAGCACCCTCAAGGGAGCGTAGAGTCTTACTGACTATCCTGGACCTGGCTTTCTCCCACCTCCATGTAATCTTCCTTACATTCCCTCCATAATTCTAAGTGTAGAAAAGAAACTGCAAAACCATCATTTTCCAGAGCATTTGAGATCTTGCTTCCCAGCAATTGTTTGCAGTTTGGCTCAAATTAAATCTTATTAAAAAAATTTTTCAGGTTTGAATGTTTATACTTCAACAGTACCTATTTACATGCCCAGTGTTCCCTGAAGCACATAGTTGGGAAAACTGGACCTGAAGGAATGAAAAGAATAGCATTTACTACACGCCTGTAAGAGGGTGATGCACTGCGCCAGGTCCCGGGTGTGCATTTTCTCAGATGATCCTTATAACAGCCTCTGGAAAAGGCGTTCTCACCCCTGCTGGGAATGAGAAGCAGGCTTTCACAAGTGAGATGGTTTTCCCAAGGAGTCGAGCCTAGTTAGGGAGTCACCTTCATCTACAGTCTCCTGTGGCCTCTTTGTATGTGTGCGTGTGTGTGTGTGTGTGTGTGTGTGAGAGAGAGAGAGAGAGAGAGAGAGAGAGAGACAGGAAGGGAGAGATGAGAAGCATCAATTCTTCATTGCAGGACCTTAGTTGTTCATTGATCGCTTTCTCATATGTGCCTTGATGGGGGGTGGGTGACTACAGCAGAGCAAGTGACCCCTTGCTCAAGCCAGCAACCTTAGGCTCAAGCCAATGACCTTGGGCTTCAAGCCAGCAACCTTTGGGCTCAAGCTAGTGACCATTGGGTCATGTCTATGATCCCACGCTCAAGCCAGCAACCCCACACTCAAGCTGGTGAGAACATGTTCAAGCCGGATGAGCCCGCACTCAAGCTGACGACC
Source organism: Saccopteryx leptura (assembly GCF_036850995.1). NCBI lineage: Eukaryota > Metazoa > Chordata > Mammalia > Chiroptera > Emballonuridae > Saccopteryx > Saccopteryx leptura. Next base: position 309,274,512 of record NC_089503.1, read on the forward strand.
TTGGGATTTTGAACCTGGGTCCTCTGCATCCCAGTCCAATGCTCTAGTCATTGTGCTATCGCCTGGTTGTCGGGAGCCGATCCACTAATGCTGGCTAACTAGGTCACAGCAGGAGAAGATCCACAACTGCTGGTTGACAAAGTCACAGCAAAAGAAGATAGAGTCACCGCAGTAAAGACCAACAGCTGCGGGTTGACAAAGTCACTGCAAAGGAAAGGCACAACGATACTTCCCCCTTTAATCTTTTGAATTAATCTGGCCTTATATCCCCCCTTTTCTAGGTGTGTGCTATTATTTGTAGCACAGGGATAATAGTACTGTGCTTTCCCTGTAGATTTGTAGTAATTTCTTTGGAAATGAGACAGAAGGTGTAAGTTCCACAGAAAAGCCTGTAAGCCCCTTGAACTGGGCTCATAAACATAAGAGGCTGGCCATGATATCCCTCATAAGGGGTTAAGTTTGTAGGAGAATTTCTTCTTATTAATCATGTTAGAAAGAATAAAGTTAGAACTTAGCCAGTATATGAATATAGTAAATAAATAAAGTTTAACTAGACATTAGAATCTTAGGCAAAGTGTAGTAGAGTGGCCTGTTGCGTGGCCTTGGATAGGAGTGCAGCTGGCTAGTAAAGAATGTTTTGTTAAAAGACTTGTTTTGTCATTGAAGACAGTTGCTGGGCTTTTCTCAGTAAAACATTCTCATGAGATTTTTGTATTTTCCAAGAATAAGGAGAGGAATGTGGTGGGATTCATAGCAGCAATAGCAACTAATGCCTTCTGATATTATGTTGCTACTAGCTATCTTGCAGGTGCACTCTATGTATCTTTAAGTAAAAATTACTCTTAATACTATGTCAGTTTCTTAAATAGCAAGCCTTTTGTAGTCTTGTGAGAAAAGAATTAGGACACTGCATGAACTCAAGGCCATTTGCCTGAGCAAGCGGTGGTCCTTTGCTAGTCCTTGATGATTTCGTCTGCTATCTCTTTCTGAGCCCTTGACTCACAACAACAGTAAAATAGAGTTTTTACTTAGTACTAATCTTTTAGAAGTTTGTACCGATATTGTTATTACTATTCAAGTTATTGTATAACTGTACTTTGAATAACTTACCACCTGACTTGTAGCTTATAGATATGAATTAACTGTTATCTAAAAATATGTAACCATAGTGAAACTAAAACAATGATGTATTCAAAATACCATGTGATTGTAACTTAGTGTGTGTGCATAAAAAGTAATGTTAGACCAGCCATTGGCAGAGATGCCTGGCAGTAAATGCTAACTAGAGAATAAAGAGAAAGAAAAGAATTCGGCTCCCTCACTCGAATTTCGCCGATGCCGTCTCCTCCTGTGGGACCCCTGGATCCCCCCGGGGCTGGACCCCGGCACCTGGTCAGGCTCCTGTGGCCTCTTGACCACAAGCCTGCATTTGAATTTTCCTCTGCAGTTGCTGCAGCTCCTGCTTGCTCCTGCTAACCACAAAAACCATGATTCCTGCAGGGAAAATGAGTAAAGACTTGGCCTGCCACCCATATCATCCCCAGCAATTTGGATTTGCAAAGCTGGCAAAATGGACTATTTACTTCCAGATTAGACATAAATCTAACTGGACCTCAATTTCCTCATCTATAAAATGAAGATATAAGTGGAGGGGCAAGAAACGCACAGTTAGAAAGGTGTTCATCAAACCGTCTAGGTTCCCTCCTTAGCATGGATTTATGAGACCCATACTTGGCCTGCAATTAAGAGGTGCTGCCACCAGGGGGTGAGCTGGACTCGGACTATAACCACGTGGTGCCAGCGAACTGGCGGATTCCCACTGGGATGGTCCTTGGATATAGCAGAAATTGTGAAGTCGGGTCTGAATCATGAGCAAAGGAGGTCCTACATGAACTGAAGAGTGAATAACTTTTCCACTGTGTGAATTAATGCTACTGTAGATCTGGTCCCTGTACCTCCTTGAAACTTAAGAATCAATGTAAATTCCACCATCTAGGGACCTGAGAAGCATGAAGAACAAGGAACACTGTTGGAAACAGCACCGGTGAGTTAAAGACCTTATTTAGGTTTTAAAAATCTATGCATGTTTTATTTTGCCAAGTTTACAGCTTCTCTCTCTCCAGAATATTCAATGTTTAATTTAAAATGGTTCCTCTTAATGTTCTGAGATAAAATCTTTGACTGAGGCAAATTGGTGAAACTTGTATCATTTGTTCACTTTTGTCAAAATTGAAACTGTCTGCTCTCCAGCATTCTGTTTCCTGGCCACTCTTTCCAGCATTGGCGTTCCTCGGAGGGGATGTTGGCAGCTCTCTCTGTAGTTAGAGAAAGCAAAGCTGCATCTGAAAAGGGATACACTCACTATAATGTGAAGTTGAATTTCTGCAGCATCATTCCAACCCACCTTCTATACCCTCAAACCTGTGTCCCTGAGCAATTGAGTGGTTGTGTGTGTGCTATTTTTTTTAATTTATTGATTTTAGAGAGAGAGAGAAAAGGAGAGAGAGAAACATTGATTTTGTTGTTCCACTTATATTATATGCATTCATTGGTTGATTTTTGTATGTGCCCTGACAGGGAATGGAATCCACAACCTTGGTGTATCACGACGATGCTCTAACCAACCAAGCTACCCAGCCAAGGCTGTGTGTGCCTTTTGAAAGTTGTGCAAATGGTATGTTTCATACCGTGGGGCTCAATTGGAAGATTGTCATTTTCTCCCACTGAGATATATTGTGAGATCTTTCCGTGCTGGTGTGTGTAGATGTGGTTCATTCCTTTCCACAGATGTACATTACCCCATTTTTCCATTCCCTTGCTCACAGATGTGTGTGTTGTTTCACAATTACAAACAGTGCTGCAATGAATCTCTTTGTGCAGGGCTCCTGGTTGTGTATGTTTGAGTTTCTGTAGGCTACATAGAAATGGAATTTTAAATTATAAGATATAATTTCAATTTTGCTAAATGCTTCCTTGCTGTTCTGCACTCATAATTCTTTGAGTGTATGAGAGTTCCCATTTCCCTCCTTCTCACCTACACTTAACATTTAATGTTTGCCAAACCAAGAAATATATTGTTTTAACTTGCATCTCTCTGATTATTGAGGATATTGAGCATCTTTTCCGCAACTCGATGTGGCTTCTTCAGTCATTATTAAAACCCTTTAAATTCCAGCCAGACTGTAAGCTCTTGGGGGAGCGACTAGGCCCCACATCTAAGGCCCTCACAGGGCACACACAGCCCACCCAAGCATAGATTTTCTTTCTACCTTTCCCACCTGACTTCTGTGCCTTAATTTGTAGCCTTACTCTCTAAGCTTAACACACGCCCTTCACCCCATGGCTCCCCAAATATGCCGTGCTGGGTCTTCGTTCACACTGTGCCCTCTGTCTGGAATGCTATGCCTCTCCCCATCCACCTGTGTTTGAGGAGAAGGACTGCAGTAGATGCATAGCACTGTCCCCACAGTGCCTAACAGGGCCAAATGTTTGCAGTGCTCAGTATGTATTTATTGATATGACTGGTGGCGTAGAAATGGCTTTGCTCAGAAATTCCTGGGTTTTCCGTCACAGTTTCCTCTTGGTAGAATCTTGGGCAACTTACGTGGCCTTTCCAAGCCCCCATTTTCTCATCTTCATAAAGAGGATGGTAGTAACTCTGAGCACTGGTGTAAGGTTGAAAAAAGGTCGCGTGTGTAAAGCATTTGGCACATTATCATACGCATCGGCAAATTAGAATTTCTATGTCGAAACAGCATGGCATTTGCTTTGGCTACAATACTTTGGGTGGCTCATTTCTTCAGTTGCCCTATGTGATGAACCGATAGTAGCTACTCAATAAAGTCTATTCCAGCACAAGAACAATGTGCTGCAGAGATTAGGTACTCAATAAGGAAGCTGAGCTGAACTCAGCACCTTGCACATAAGTATTCAATAAATATTAAATCAAGTCAAATTCACTTCCCCATACTGCATCCTGCTCCCATCCTACCTTAAAGAAGCCATTCCTTTTGTGGAAAGAGGGGCAGCCCGCCTTCTCCTGGCAGGGATCTTGTTTGGTTTTTCCAAAGCATGATCATCCTCATGGAAGGCTTTATTGTGGTGGTCCTCAATGAACCAATCCTACCCATAGGAATACTCCAGGGCAGTCTCCTCCCACTACGAGTCTGGGCTTGACCACATGACCTTTTGACCACAGGGACATTAACAAGCCAGTGTAAGATGTGAGAAGTTCTAGCACATTGATTCTTGTCCAGTTGGAAGGCTCCTTCTTGGAACCTAGTCACCATGCCAGGAAAAAGCCCCAGCTCTCCACAGAGAGTGATGCCTCGCCAACCCCCAGCTGCAGAACTCATCCCGCTGAGGCACCTGGTATGTGAGAGAAGCAGCCACCTTCACAGCAGATGCCGCACGGAGCAGACAGTAACCACACTTTCTGAGCCCTGCCCAAATTGCACAATCATCAGCAGGTGAATGTTGCTGTTATTTTTAAGCCAGTAAACTTTGGGGTGGTTTGAAAGACAGTAAATAACCCGTGAGGAGAGCATGTTCTGAGAGAGCAAGTCAGTGATCTGGGGGTAAGGTGTGCTGCTGGCTTGGAGAACCAGCAGGTAATAAGCTTCAGGTAAACATGACTGTCTAACCTGGAACTCCTTCTTTGCGATCCTCTTCCCTGGGACCCCAATTCCCAGTCCCTACCCTGTTGTGACCACGGCCTTATCAAACAAGGGTAAGGTTAGCTCTCTAAACAGATGCCCAAGCTCACAGTAGAAGTCCAGAGGCGGGTAGCTCAGTGAGGTTCCTGGAGGACCCAGACTGCACAGGACCCAAACTGTGTCTGCGAGGAGCAGTCTGGGCTGTGCGCTTCCTCACTCAGTACAGCCGGAGATAGCCGTGCTCCCCAGCTCTCCTGCACAGAAAAGAATCTCCCAGGAGGTTACACATGCAAGTGTGCACGCGCACACGCGCACGCATGCGCGCGCACACACACACACACACACACGTTACCTCACACGTTTCTCATTGGCCAAATTGAGTCACATACTCATATCTGAAGCAATCTTTTTATATGTGTATGGGAAGGGGTCAGAATTACCAAGAGCCCAATTACAACTACTCCTGGATTGGAAGGGTATGTGGCCAATTCCTCTGAAGTCCCCAGGCTCATAGGCAAGGAATGGGCATCTGGAAATAATTGGGGTTCTGCTAGGGAGCACATACAAGGCAAGATCCAGCAGTGCCCCCTGCAGGACCCTACCACTCAAGGCAGGAGGGAGAAGCCCAGCACATTGGTCTTCTCACGTCTTTTCCTGAAACTCCACTCAGCTCTCACATTCTTTCCTGGAATTCGGGGTAGGGGTAGGCGTGTGTGTGTGTGTGTGTGTGTGTGTGTGTGTGTGTGTGTGTCTAGGGGGTAGGCTGGGGGAGAGTTGGGGCCCTCAGGGCTTGTCCTCCCTTAGTTGGTCTCTCCAGCATCATACATTGGCCACACCCCTATAAGAAGAGAGGTACCAAGAAAAAGTAGAAGAGTTTAATTTGTGCCTTTCTTTATTATTAGCACTTTCGCTGAGTCGAGGGTGCCGCTTCTGGGTCAGATCTAGGACTTCGGGTTCCTGCCTTTGCTACTTTCTTCATATTTTTTATCCAGTGCTTTCTGCAAGTTCATGTTCATGACGTTTTTCTGGTGCCACCGTCCTGCAGAGAGCCGGGCGGGAGCCACCACAGATCACACAGAGGACCTCTGGAGTGCCCAGTCCCCAGTGGTGGCCCAACGCTCTCCAGGCCCACTGCTCACACCCCAGGCTGTCTCTGCTGCTCTGGTTTCTCTCTGGACCCTGGGGCTGGCACACCCTGCCCAGGGAGGGGAGTGCCCATTCCCATCCTCCTGGCTCCTACATACCCAGATCATCCATCTTCCTGCCATGCCAGTGCTCTAAGTCCATGACTGATTTCTCGATCACTTCTGGGGTGTAAGAGGCCTTCATGAGGCTCTCCGTCTCCTCAGAGGCCCCTGTAGAACCCCGTGAAAAAATCCACAGAAGTGCTGGGTCAGTGAAGGTCAGATGCTCTAAGGGTCAAATCTGGATGCTAGTTTTCCCTTGGAGGGTGAGTTGTGCAAGGGTGGAGGAATGGGGAGGGTAATGCAGAGAACAGCAGGCCTGGGCTCAAACCCCAGCTCCATCCTTTATGGACAGTGTGGCCTCCGACAAATTTTTAACCTCTTAGAGCTTTGGTCTCTTTATCTATTCAAAGGAAGGAAATGATCTCGCATGGGGAAGATTACATTATTGGAAATTCACTGAAGCATGTAGCATAATGGCAATTAATCCCTGTATTTTCACAAAATGTCTCTCTATGTGTAAAGTTAAAACACACATGAGGAAATAAGTTACCATGATAAAGAGTAATGAGGAACATCAAACAGAGGACCAAATCCCAAAAGATCGTAAGGATTTGAATAATCAGTGACAGAATATAAAATAGGCATATTTAATGTTTGGATTCATGAAAGAGAATAATAATAGTATAAGCAAAGAATAAGAAAGTACCCAGAAAGAACAAATTTGTAAAAGAAGCAAATGGAATTTCAGAAATGAAACACATAATAATTGAAAATTCATTAAATAATAAGAGGCCTAGGGATTTATTTTAAATAATCTGGGGTGGGGTGAGTTGGTAGGAGAAAAGATGTCTAAAATTAACATCATCGTGTTTAAAACCAAATACAATGGACAGCCCTGGCCGGGTAGTTCGATTGGTTAGACCAGTGGTAGTCAACCTGGTCCCTACCGCCCACTAGTGGGTGTCCCAGCTTTCAAGGTTGGCCGGTAGCAGAGCAACCAAAGTATAAATAAAAAGATAGATTTAACTAGAGTAAGTTGTTTTATAAAGATTTATTCTGCCCAACTTAGCAAAAATCGACATAAAGTACTTGGTAAGTAATTATTATTATATGCTTTAACTTGCTGTAACTCTGCTTTATAAATTTTATAAAGTTACTTCCCTACTTTATAAATCACCATGACTGTGGAACCGGTGGGTGGTTAGAAAATTTTACTACTAACAGAGATACAAAAATGGGCGGTAGGTATAAAAAGGTTGACTACCCCTGGGTTAGAGCATCGTCCTGAAACACAGAGGTTGTTGGTTCAATCCACAGTCAGGGCACGTACAGGGACATATGTGCCTGTATGTGAACATACGGTGTTCCTGTCTCTCTCTCTTTCTCTCCCTCCTTCCTCTTACTCTAAAATCAATAAAATAAACATTAAAAAAATTCAATGAACGGGTGAAACAGCAGATTAGATACAGGTGAGAAAAATGGTAAACTGTAAGGTATAGCTAAAGAAATTAACTAGAATTCAGCACAGAGAGTGAATAAAAGATATGGAAAATATGAAAAAGCTGTTCAATACAGGTGAAGTGAGAAGGCCTAACATACATCTAATTGGAGTTCTGAAGGAACGACTGGGAGAGGTAGGGAGAGGCAATATTTGAAGATAATGGCTGGGGTTTTCCCAAAATTAATGAAATACATGAATCCTTAAATTCAAAAATCATAATTTCCTAGTCAGCATAAGTAAAAATAATTCTTTACTTAGGTGTGGCTAACTAAAATTTAAAACACCAGAGACATAGAAACCCTAGAAGTAGCCATAGGAAAAAGGCAGGTTACTACAAAAAATAACAATGAATTTGATTAATCATCAAAGCCAGGAGGAAATGAATTAACATCATCAAAGTGCTGACGGAAAACAATTGTCCATCTAGAACTCTTTACAAGAACTGTCTTCTAAGAATGAGGATAAAATAAAGACTTTTAGGAGTCTAAAATTTACCAACAACAGAATCTAACCCAAAAATATCTAAATAACATGCCTCAAAAAGAAAAAGAAAATGGCCCTGGCCAGGTAGCTTAGTTAGAGCATCATCCCAATACGCCAAGGTTGCAGGTTTGATCCCTGGTCAGAGCATATACAAGGATCAACCAATGAATGCATAAATAAATAACACAATAAATTGATGTTTCTCTCTCTCTCTCTCTTCCTTCCTCTCTCTATTAAAAAAAAATCAATCAATCAGAAAAAAAGAGATCTCGGGAGATCTGAGATACAAGAAGGAATAGTAGGCAAAGAAATGGAAACCTTGAAAATCTCAATATACACCAATTATAATAACAGTATCAATGTCTAATTTATGCAATAAAATAATGATCATGACAATGATAGCTAACCATTTTGTAACTGAGTACACAGTTCTCAGAGCTTTATAGAACTTACTCACTGAACTTCTCAACAGCACCAAGATGTAGGTATGATTATTATCTCTATCTTACTGTTGAAGTCACTGAAGCACAGAAAGGTTAAGTCATTTGTCTAAAGTCACACAGCTGGTAGGTGAAAGATCTAGGACTCAAACCAAGACCCTGCAGCTCCAAAATCCATGGCTTAGACTATGTAAAAATTTCAGTGGTAACCACTAAAAGAATTAAAAAAGTAAGAACAAAATTACATTGGGGGGGGGGGAAGCTCGCTTGAATTCAAAAGAAGAAAGAAAACAGGGAAAAAAGCAGCATAGAAAAGTAGCACAGCTTGACCTGTGGTGGCACAGTGGATAAGGCGTCGACCTGGTACAACGAGGTCACCAGTTCAAACCCCGGGGTTGCCTGGTCAAGGCACATACACGAAGCAACTACTATGAGTTGATGCTTCCCTCTCCTGCCCCTCTTTCTCTCTCTCTCCTTTCTCTAAAATCAATAAATAAAATCTTTTAAAAAGACAAAAAAAAAAATCAGACAAAATAGACTATAGGCAAAGGCAGTACGAGAAATAAAAGTGACGTCATTCAGTCAGGTGATGTAATAATTCTAAATGTGCTATATTAGAATAATACAGTAAAGCAAAACTGCAGGAGAAATCGACAAACCTATCCATGGAAAAGACTAACAGGTGCATCACTTAGTAATTAATAGATCAAACAAAGAATATTGACAAGGAATTGGAAGATTTGTAGAGAATTAATTAGCAAACCTGAACTATTAGACAAACAAAATACTTAACCCAAGAGATTATTTTCAAACACATTGATTATCTGAAAAAATGGACCATCTCCTGGACTATCAAGCAAGTTTTGACAATGCCAAGTAAAGGCACTTGTTATAGGCCATGTTCTCTAATGAAGATCCCATCAAGCTAGAAATCAGCTCTTTTTTACTTTATTTTATATTTTAATGATTGATTTTTGAGGGAGTGAGGAAGGGAAGGAGAAAGACAAAGAGAGAGAGAGAGAGAAACACTGATTTGTTGTTACACTTATTTATGCATTCATTGGTTGAGTCTTGTATGTGTCATTACTGGGGATGGAACCCACAATCTTGGCGTATGGGGATGTTGCTCTAACCCAGTGGTTGGCAAATTGCGGCTCACGAGACACATGCGGCTCTTTGGCCCCTTGAGTGTGGCTCTTCCACAAAATACCACGTGCGGGTGCTACCTTGATAAGAAATGTACCTACCTATATAGTTTAAGTTTAAAAAATTTGGCTCTCAAAAGAAATTTCAATCGTTGTACTGTTGATATTTGGCTCTGTTGACTAATGAGTTTGCTGACCATTGCTCTAACTGAGCTACCCAGCCAGGGAAAAATCAACCTTTTTAAAGCAATGTTTATTGTGTTTGACATGTATGACTTTACATGCTTACATAAGAGAATTCAGTTAGAAATTTGGACTGAAGCCCTAAGCGTGATAAAGATCAAATATCCAAATGAGGTGTGACGCAGACTACATTGCCTCCCTGCATCAGGGATAGGACAATCCAATGTCCTCAACATGGTCCCTCTGTTCAACTGCTCTTTCCCCAGCAATCCACAGCCTGACCTGCTCCCCTCCTGCAGGTCTCTACTCAGAGAGGTCACTTAGGGCTTCATACAGAGGAGCTAACACTAAAAAGAAAAGCAAAGGGATTGTTGACAGAAGTCAAGTGATGCAGCCAGAAGAAGAAAGGAGAGGTTTCCCAGGCTCCTTAACCTGTGAGGTTGCATGGCCAGTCATTATTCTTTAAACTGCACCCATAGACGTTTTTATATTCTTCTACGTGGGCAGTAGTTTTCACAATTAAAATAATAATAATAAGGCCCTGGCCGGTTGGCTCAGTGGTAGAGCGTCGGCCTGGCGTGCAGAAGTCCCGGGTTCGATTCCCAGCCAGGGCACACAGGAGAAGCACCCATCTGCTTCTCCACCCCTCCCCCTCTCCTTCCTCTCTGTCTCTCTCTTCCCCTCCCGCAGCGAGGCTCCATTGGAGCAAAGATGGCCCGGGCGCTGGGGATGGCTCCATGGCCTCTGCCCCAGGTGCTAGAGTGGCTCTGGTCGCAACAGAGCGACGCCCCGGAGGGGCAGAGCATCGCCCCCTGGTGGGCAGAGCGTCGCCCCTGGTGGGCATGCCGGGTGGATCCTGGTCGGGCGCATGCGGGAGTCTGTCTGACTGTCTCTCCCCGTTTCCAGCTTCAGAAAAAAAAAAAATAAATAAATAAATAAAATAATAATAATAATAATAATAATGTACCTATACTGGTTTAAATGCAGGAACATAAGTTTTGTTTAATATTAGGAAATCAGTTCATAGAATTTATACCATATCGATAGATCAGAGGAAAAAATTCATATGATCATCTGAATAACTATTTTTTTTTTTTTCTGAAGCTGGAAATGGGGAGAGACAGTCAGACAGACTCCCGCATGTGCCCGACCAGGATCCACCCGGCATGCCTACGGGAGGGGAAGAGAGAGACAGAGAGGAAGGAGGGGGGGGGGGTGGAGAAGCAAATGGGCGCTTCTCCTATGTGCCCTGGCTGGGAATCGAACCCGGGTCCCTCGCATGCCAGGCCAACGCTCTACCGCTGAGCCAACCGGCCAGGGCCTGAATAACTATTGTATAAATAGTTAATACAACCCAATACCCATTCATACCTTTTTTAAAAATTTAAGTGAGAGGAGGGGAGATAATCAAACTCCCACATGTGCCCCTACTGGGATCCACCCAGCAACCCAACCCCCATCTAGGCTGATGCTTACAACCAAGCTATTTGTAGTGCCTGAGACAGAGGCTCCACAGATCCATCCTCAGCACAGGGGAGTAAGGCACACCAATCACAAACCAATGAGCCATGGTTGTGGGAGGAGAAGAGAGAGAGAAGGGGGAGGTGAAGGGGGAAGAAGCAGATGGTTGCTTCTCCTGTGTGCCAGGAATAGAATCTGGGACTTCACATGCCAGGTTGATGCTCTACAGCTGAGACAACTGGCCAGGGCCATAACTTTTTTAAATTAATGTGCAAACTAAAAATAAAGGAGACCCTTTTTAATCTGATAAAAATTTCTGAATACTATATTTAATGGTAAAATGTTAGAATCAAGGAGATGAGGATAGCTGCTCCCCATGCTTATACACACTAGTGTCCTGAACAAGTCCACTAAGACAGATGGCATAAAGGTGAGGAGGAGCCTAGTGGTTAATAATGTAAACTCTAGTCACAGGCTGCCAGTGTTCAAGTCCCAGCTCTGACCATTCCTAGCTAGGTGGCAATTTTTTTCATCTCTTCGTGCCTCATTTTTTTTTATCAAAAAAAAAGGAGGGGGAGAATTATAACACTTAATACATAAGGCTAAGGTTCTTGTGAAAATTAAAATGTATTTAAAGTAAAACAGTGCCTGGCACATACTACATGCTATGCATAAAGGTAGTAATTATTATTATTAAAAAGAAGCCCCAAAGAATCAAAAAATAAATTATTGTAATTAATAAGTGAGCTGAATAAGGCTTCTGGATATAAAATTAATGGATAAAAATTAAAATTTTTCTCTGTATATAAGTAGGAAAGTTAAAAAATATATATAAAAAGTTAAAAAGCTATATAAAAAATATATAGCTTTAAAAAAGATACTATTTGCAATAAACAGCAAAAAAAGAGGTTCTTCTAAAGAAATCTAACAAAAAACTACGTACCCTTTATAGAAAAATTAATTTGAAAGTGTTATTGACAGCTTGACCTGTGGTGGCGCAGTGGATAAAGCATTGACCTGGAAATGCTGAGGTCGCCAGTTCGAAACCCTGGGCTTGCCTGGTCAAGGCACATATGGGAGTTGATGCTTCCAGCTCCTCCCCCTTCTCTCTCTCTCTGTCTCTACTCTCTCTCTCTCTCTCTCTCTCTCTCCCTCTCCTCTCTAAAATGAATAAATAAAAAATAAAAAATAAAAAATTAAAAAAAAAAGAAAGTGTTATTGACAGATATTAAAGAAAGGTTTAAATTAATGGAGCCGAATACCATATTCATCGATTGGAAAACTCATTATCATAAAACTGACAATGGCCCCTAAATTGAGCTATAGATTCTATGTACTTCCAATCAAAATCTCAACAGAGTCTTTCATGGAAACTGGTAAGCTGATTCTAGAACTTGTATGGAAGAGTAATGAACCTAGAATAGCAAAGACATCAGCTGGTGGTGGTGGTGTGGGGTGGAGGAAGGGAGGAATTACCCAATCAGAGATCGGACTACTTCTAATATCTTGCCAATTAAAAGTGTAACATTAGACCAATGGGCAGAATAGCAGAGAGCCTGGAAACTGATCTGTGTTGATAGGAAACTTGATAGATACCAATCTTACCCTTGTAGGTCACTGGGGGGGGGGGGGGAGAGATAAAAGAGACTCCACATAAGGAGGAATTGAAAATGACTTCCTGCTTCACACTAAAAACAGAATTCAACTCCAGGTGGATTAAAGTCTTAGATGTGAAAAGCAAAGCTAAATATTTTTAGAAGACTATAGAAAACACTATCTTTGTGACTCAGCGTGGCATAGGATTTCTTCAACCTGCTCCCCCTGGAACTTTCTTCATCTCAATAAACTGGATTCCATCCTTCCAGTTATTCAGGTCAAAAACCTTGACATCAACCTTAATTCAGCTCTTGCACACCCCAAATCCATTAGTTAGCTTATTCTGTCCGCTCCACCTTACACCCAGAATCCTACCTACTACATCAGACCACCTTCACCATGACCTACCTGGGCCATCAGATTGCACAATGGTACCTCCAGGGTTGTGCAGCACACCAACCCTGCTCCCAGACCAAGCCACCACCACCTGTCCCACCTAGGTTTTTTTTTTCTCTCTCTCTCTCTCTCTTTTTGTATTTTTCTGAAGCTGGAAACGGGGAGACAGTCAGACAGACTCCCGCATGCGCCCCACCGGGATCCACCGGCTCGCCCACCAGGGGGCGACGCTCCGCCCACCAGGGGGCGATGCTCTGCCCCTCCGGGGCGTCGCTCTGTCGCGACCAGAGCCACTCCAGCGCCTGGGGCAGAGGCCATGGAGCCATCCCCAGCGCCCGGGCCATCTTTGCTCCAATGGAGCCTCGCTGCGGGAGGGGAAGAGAGAGACAGAGAGGAAGGAAAGGGAGAGGGGTGGAGAAGCAGATGGGCGCCTCTCCTGTGTGCCCTGGCCGGGAATCGAACCGGGACTTCTGCATGCCAGGCCAACGCTCCACCACTGAGCCAACCGGCCAGGGCCTGTCCCACCTAGGTTTTTACAGTCACCTTCTCACTGCTTTCCCTGTTTCTGTCCCAGCTCCCCACATTTACTCTCAACGCAGCAACTGGATCAATCCTTTAACCTAAGACAGATAACGCTGTTTTCCTGCTTCCAGAGCCTCCCTGGCTTCACATTAAGAGAAAAGACCTTCCATGTCCTTCCCCGCTTGGCCCATTTCCTCCCTATTTCCTCTCTCTCACTCCCGTCCAATCACCAGAGCCTTGCCCACCTGGAACAGCAAGTGCAGAGGCCAAGCTGGGTGGGTGGAAATGGAGAGGATGCAGTGTACTGAAGGTGATGTCCTAATTCGCAGCGCTTGCCAATTTCTGGAATGTAAATTCCTACCATTGCCAGTAGTAAGATAGCATTGTGATACCAATCAATCGGTCCGGGAAAATTTAACATTCTACTCTTGTGAGCTGGTGCAAGCTGGTACGACACACAGCTGTGTTTCTCAGACTGGAGGATGGGCACACAGATTTCTTTACATTCTTTCTCTACATTTATGTAGACATTACTCTATGAGGTTGTATGTAAGAACTACTGGGTGATAACTGTTAAAGACACAAGTGAAAGCTGGTTCCTGAGGCCCCAGAATACAGGACAATCTGAGCTTTATTCTCTCTTCCTTCCCCCTGCACCTACCCTTCTACAAACTCAAAGAAAAACCCAGAAAGTTCCAGTGGCTGTCTGATTCCTTGGGTAACAGGGATCTGAGCCAGGTGAGAAGGTTAGCCAGACCCTGGGGACACTGGAGTGAGGCAGGAAGAAGGAAGAGGACCAGAAAGACCTGGCTTTTTGCAATGAGGCTAAACTGGACTGTGGGGGCAGAGAGAAGTCCCTGCATGCTGGCCATGGACACCCCTCCCCAGCAATCATTTAATGCTCCTATGGGAACAGGGTCATAGCTAGGGAGATGACCTGGTGCCAAAAAAACATTCTGGGTTCAGAGGCAGAAGGAAAACCTGGATTTGAGCTTCAGATCCACCTCCTACTGCTGAGAGGTCCTGGACAAACCATTTCCGACCTGTCTGTGAACTAGAGCTAACAGCACGCCCCTGTAACAGACCGGTCTACGGCTGACCCGCGGTGGCACCGTCAATGTCCCAGTCTCCAACCCACCCTTTGATCCAGGTAGTGCCACCACCAGGCTCTGGGAAGGAAAACACCAGCCTGCCAGCTACTGAGCCCTCACTGTGTGTCACAGGTCAAGGACCTTCAGAGAGTCCTGCCAACAACCCAGTGAGGGCCATATTATCATACTGTCCCCATTGTACCAAGAAAGTAACTGAGGCTCAAAGAGGTTAAGGATCTTATGTGAGGCCACACCCAGTAAGTGGCTGAGCTGAGCTTTGAACCAGAAACCTGATATCACTGTGACCAAAGGTGCCCAGGTCAGGAGTGCCTGGGTCTCGGCAGATTAGGACACCAGAGGTGTTTGGGGGAGGGAGGAGCTGACAGCCAACTGGGATTGGTGATCTTCACAGTGAGCACAGACTTGCCAGGGGACTGGACATTTACAACACTTGGCACACAGCCTAGCAAAAAGCCAGCCCTTGGTGGCCATGAAATGAGTGTCCCTGGGGGTGTATTCTAGGATCTGAATCATAGAGGTTTAGGAAGGGGTAGACATCCTACTAGCCTTTCCTGCCCCTGGGGGACCATGTTATTGACAGCCCCCACCCTTGCCCTTTGACTGACCTTGAAACAGATTTGACCGCATGTTATAGCCCAGGTCATAGTAGTCTGAGAAGATGTCGGAGACTTCCTCAGAATTCTGGGTCCTGCTGGGCCACGAGCTTGCCCTCTTCTGGCCCTCCAAGACTTCACCAGTTTCCCTTTGAGCCTGAGCAAGGAGGGTTTAGAGAAGAGACCAGGGATAGAGAAGCAGGGTCAAGCCCTATAGTTCCCCTTTAACGCCACTGACCCTGCCCTCACCACCCCACCACACGGTAGTCTTCAACCAACACGCAGGCCCCCCACCCTCTCACCCCATCCCACCTCCCACCTGGACCAGGACATCAGAGATGATAGTGATCACAAACCTACTCCTGCATGGAGCACCTACTGTGTGCCTCATTGGGAGAGGTCTTCACAAGGTGATATTTCTCGACCATTTTATAAGTGAGGAAGGCTGGGGCTCAGGGTGGGGGCTCGCTGCTCACACAGTTGGTGAACCACAGAGCTCAGCTTGCCTCCTAGAATCGAGCCATCACACTAGTAGGCTCTAGGTAGCTCCACTGACTGTATGGAAGCCAACTCCTTCCTTGTGCCAATGTGGAAACTGAGGCCCAGAAAGATTGAGCCCAGGCCTAGGAGCCAGGAAACCTGAGTTTGAGTCCGAGTTCTGCCATATACCAGCTGCTGACTTTGGGCACGTCTCTGTTCTTCTCTTGGCCACTTAGAAGAGAGAGATTACATTTTCTGAAGGCCGAGAGAGCCCATGAGAGATAGTGACCATACCTCAAACTGGGACAAGGTGCTCCAAGTAAGGCAGAACATTTAAGATTGTGACCTCCCAGACTAGTTGGTGGATAGGCTCACTGCACCTTAAGATGACAAATGAAAAGGGACCCAGCCCACAGCCTTGTGAGCCTGGATCTCCCACTTGCTCAGTATGACCCTGAGCAGATCATATCACCTCTTTGAGCCTTGGTTTTGCCATCTGTTAGAAAGTAGGCAATAACTCCTGCCCAGGCTACCACAAAATGGAGTTGCTATGAGTGCTAAGGGTGGGGGTGGGGAGGGCTTTGAAAATGTGTCTCAGAATGCCAAAGCAGGAAGAACCCTTAGTATTCGAACAGAAATGGCAGATGAGTTTTATCTCAACTTTCAACTGATCAGTAACAACTCCCTAAGATGATGTATCAGGTGGGGAAAGGTACCAGCATTGATTAGTGATGTCTGCCATGGATGCAGACTAGGAGAGTTGTGGTATGCATGCTATGTATTTGCTAGCAGGATCTAGTCTACCTGCCTCAGTTTATAGATGTAGAGACTAAAGCCCAGGCAGGGGAAATAACTTGTTCAAAGTCACTCAGCACTTAAGACAAAGCCATGACTCAAACCCACATCTTCTGATTCCCAATCAATATCGTCCATCCACTCAATACTGTGTCCTTGTGTGAGTTAAAAGCATCTAATTCAAACATTAGACTTAAAATTGCAAAGTCATTAAGGGAAAAGGCTACACAATCTATCTGTTGGCTCAGTTTGGGTCTTCATCCTTCATAACTAGGTAAATTTTGTTAACTTACTTAACCCTACCTAAGCCTTGGGCTCCTTATCCTTAAGATGAGGATAATAGCACCTTTCTCATTGGGAAGATGAAATGAGTTGTTATGCGACGAGTTTAAACAGTGCACAGTGCCTGGCACATAGAAAGTCCTCAGTAAACACTACTTGCTGGTCATATTATTACAGGGACTCTGTTCTCAAGAGTAGGTTCCTTTGGGGACCCCATTATAAGTCTCCATGCATCACCCTCTTGCCACCCTTCGCCCCCTGTGCCATGTGCTAATACCTGCTCTTCGGAGCCCATCTGGTCCACCTTGTTGCTCCCAAACTTGTGGTGAATGTTGTCAGGAATGATGTTGCTCCTCTGGCCCTGGGCCCTGGAGTTGGGGCCTTCCTTCAGCCCCTGGCATGGCTGAGCCCCATCTTGGAAGGTGGCCTTGCTCTCCCTTGGGGAGGGTGTGTAGCGCCCATTCTTCAGGGACTCAGGCATGATTCCATTCCTGCTGGCAGCTGAAGGGGGTGGAGGCCAGAGCCCCTTCAGGTTGTCCTGCCCCAGGGAGCTGCCTTGGGGACTGCCTCCCTGGTGCAGGGACGGCTGCGGGGAGACTGGGGCCTGGTGCTTGAACGTGGAGCTATCCAAGGGGCTGTGGGAAGTTCTCCTGGGGTCCATGTCCTGCTGGCCTTCCTTGTTGTTCTGATAGACCCTGGTCAAAGCGGTTGTACCTGAACAGGGGGAAGAGAGAGGGAGGGAGGGAGAGAAGGAGACAGGGAAATGCAGAGAGGGAGGAAGGCAGGAACGGAGACAGTGGTGGGGTGTGGAGTGGCAACAGGGAGACAGAGAGCCAGAGCAGAAAAAGGGATGGGAACAGAAAGAAGTCACAGGAGCCAAAAGCATGGGTAAGAAATTTGCAAAGAGATAAAGAGAGAAGGTAGTTCAGCTGCCAAGCCCCCCACAAGACACGGTCATCCCACATGGGTTTTGACAATAGGAGCTGCAGCCGTGGAAGCTGGCACAGGGCATTACTTGGCTTGGCCAAGTCACAGGGCTGGAAAGAACCAGAACTGGAGCCGGGCCCTGGTCTTTGTTCCCATTCTGAGCTGCTCCCCAACCTTCACTTCCCTCCTCTATTCTCTTGGCTAATCCGGTGGTGTCATCCCAGGGTGCCCTCCCGGCTCTCACACCACACCTCTCCCCTCCCTTCCTCCCGCCCACATTCCTCCCCCCACTCCCAGTCCCAGGAGGCCTCCTGCTCCCAGCCTGTGGCGCCTCCTCTTCACCCTCTTCTCCTATCTCCGACACTAAGTGGGATGTCCCACCTCCGTATCTGCCCAGGCTGGCTCTGCCTCTTAGAAGGCCACATCCTCCTTTTCCCTAAATGAAAATTCTACTATTTCTTTCCACGCAGTCTCTCCAGGACGTGGTCTCTGACACCCTCCCCAAGCTGCAGGACTGGCTCCCTCCTCTCAAATTCACAACAACTCTGTCCCCAACATGCTCCGGGAATCTCCCACAACCCTGTGTTTTCCCTTTCTCTGCCACTGTGAGCTAAAAACCATCTTGTTTCTCCTCCTGAATTGGGGGAGAGGGTGCCCACCGGTGAGCCAGCCCTAGCCTCCACGGCACGTGCCAGAGAGCCCTCTGCATCTGAGATATAGGTGAAGCCCAGCACAAGAGAGGGAACCAGGAGGTGGCCGTAAGGACCAGAGTCACACTGCACTCCCTGAGTCTAAGATGAGCCCCAACAGCCTTCCCTCCCTTTGTCCTAGTTTCTGACCCAACAAGTAGGCAAAGGAGCGCGGTGCCTCCAGGAAAAACTAAGGCTTCCAGGATGGGGACAGTGACCCTTCTCAAAAGAAATGGAGACAGGAAGCTTAAAGAGCACTCAGCACCCACCTGGTCAACTGTGACCCCTCCTCCTGCTCATGAGGAGACTGGGGCCTAGTGCAGGATGGCACTCCTCCTGGGGTCCTCCAGCATTCGGGGCTTAGGGCTCCAGGATAGTGCTCCCCATTTCTCCCAGGCTGTGCTCCTGCCTGCCTCCTCTGCGAGCACATTCTGTGGAATTGCCTGCGCACCCTTTGCCGGCGCTTTGTATCCCCTGGCTCAGAAAGCCAATACAGTCACCAGTTCAGGGGTGTGACAGGTGCTGTGCCAGACACTGGGGACACGGTGAGTGAGCTACAGGGGCCAACCCTTGTCCCCCTGGGGTTAAATGTTTGCTGAATGAAAGACTGAAAGTCTGCAGCTGGCATCCCAGGGATCTCGTTGCAACTCTCCCTTCCCTCCCCTCCATTCTTGCAGCTGTCGAACAGGTGCAGTAAACCCTATTCCATTTGCTACTGAGATGGTCAATTGATGAGTCCTCAGAGTTTTCCAAGTTTGGCCATTTATCAGAATGCCCCAGGGCACTCATTAAAAATACAGATTCCTAGGCCTGTCCCAGACCTGCTATATCAGGATTTCCAAGGGAGAGGCTGGGAGTCTGGGTGTTCATTTAAGAAGGCCCTTGGGTCATTTAGGTCCTTAGAGTAACCTTCCAGCAGGAGTCCCGCCCCAACCTCACTGGCTTGTCGCCCACATCCCATCAGTCAGCCCCAGCCACTGTCCGCTCACCAGTGGGGACAGTGGGGACCCTTCTCAGAGCTGACCTGATCCAGTCACAACTGCAATGGAACCCTTTCCCCTTGTCCTCAGGACAGAGCCTCCACCCACGGGGCTCTGGCCGGGGACCAGGCCTGGTCTCTCTCCCACTTCACTCTCTAGCCTTCAAGCCATATTGAATTTCACTCAGAGCACCAGCCCTCTCTCACCTCTAGACCTTTTGCCCACACTGCTCCTGGTGCCTAAAACACTCTTCTCCCCTCCTCGGGCCACATCAACCCCTGAGCTTGGTTCACTCACGACCTACATGTACCTCCTACCCATAGACACCAGGCCTCCTGCCCCTCTGTTTTCTCCCACAGTCTGCCCATCTGGTTGTGAATGAAAAAAGGGGGGTTCCACAAAAAGTAACTTCACAAGTTGATCTGATCATAAATCCCTAACTGGGCATTTCACTCTAGGCAGTCACACCCCGGCATTGAACTTCTTCACTAAAGGCTTATCTTTGCCTCAAGCAAGCCCCGCCCATTGCTTCTGTGAATCTAGGTTAATACACTTTTCAAATACCTCTTTTCAGACCCCTCCTTCAAATAGTGACCACCCTTTCAGACCTCTCCTTCTAAGATATAAACACCCTCAAGAGCAAATAATCTGAACTCTCCTGTAATCCAGTCCTGGCCTGGCTTTCTCCCACCTTCCTACAACCTTCCTCACATCCCCTTCTTCATCGCAAATGCTTAAAGGAACTGCACAACTGTTTTTCTCCAGAGCATTTGAGATCTCGCTCCCTGGCCTATGTTGTCAGTTTGGCTCAAATAAACTCTTATAAAAATTCTCCACAGGTTTGGACATTTCTATGCCAACGTGGTGCCCACGCAGGGCTGCCTCTCCCCTCCGAGCCCTGAGGAGGGGCTCTGTGGCAGGCTCATGATCCCCGGGCCTGGCAGATGGGAGGGGCTCAGCAATATTCCTTTCCTCCCCTTTTCCTTCTGTTCTCAAACAGACTGGCCCGAGGAGGTCAGAGCCACACAGAGGGTCTGGAAGCCAGAGCAAGACTGAGGGAGCGGGAAGAGGGTCATTCCTGCTGCCCCCCCCCCCCCCGGGAGTCCCTCTGGAAGCCCTGGGTATGCATTGAGTGTCCTCTGCCAATCCATCCCTGGTCGGCCTGTCTTACCTGCTTGGTGGCCCAGCTCCATGGTCTCTGGTTCCAAGCTTAGTCCTGCAAAGAAACAAACTGTGTCATCTCAGATGTCACAGAGGCTTTGTGAATGGGGATAAGCTGACTGCAGAGCAGGGAGACCTGTGGCCATCTGCCCAGCCCGACCAGAGGTCCCTCCATGCTGCCTTCAGTGCTCTCTGGCACTCAAGGAGGCCCCTACCCCGTCCACCCAGCGCTAGGACACTGGGCCTGCCTCCTGGACCCCCGTGGGCTCGGCCCTTGCTGGAAAGCCCTGGTCATCTCCACCACTAGTCACTTTTCTCAGCCTGGGGCCTGAGCTCCTCTTTGCCCCCTCCCCCTCTGCACCACCCAGCACTACCCTGGTTGTAGGGTGCTGTCCCAAGCTCTCCATCCTGGTGACAGTTTGCCTCCCCCTTCAAACAGTGATAGGGGGAATGCAAGAGTTACAATTTTAGCCCGAGTAATAGTAGTTTTAGTTATAATCAATAAGCTTAATGGTTAATGCAAGTAAGAGCTTATTCTGGGAACTGGGACACCTGAGCGGGCCTACAGGACTTAACGGGACCTGCGAGCAAGCCACCTTTATACCCCAGGGGACTGCAAGTCATCCATTTCTGGGCCGTAGGAGATTTGCAAGCAAAGCCTTTGTGCTCCAAGGACAGAACACCCACTGACTATGATTCAGTTAACTTTGACTATTATCTGATGAACTTTCCCTTGAAATTCCCAAACCCTTGCCTGCCCTTTTTTGCCCCTTATAAACAGGTTGGCTGGGGTAGGAGCTTGTTAGGGGACACAACCCTGTCTCCTCAGATCACCGGCCCTGTCTCTACCTATTTGACTAAAGTGGTGACCAGCAGCACAAACACTAATATTTCTGGTGTCAGTAGGATTTTGTGCATTTTACCAGCTGGTCATTCAAGCTCAAGCAAAGGGAACCAATGTGGCCAACGTGGAGCAGGGCTGAGAATAAGGACCCACTCTGGTGTGACCCGTCTTTCCTCTGAAGACAGGCCTTTGGGCCAGATTTGGGGGTGAGCAGGGGGGGCGGGCAGGTCTGGCATCTTCACAAACCTCCACACCTTTCAGTTCTGTGTTCCCTTCTCTTAGGTGATCTTTCCTTGTTCATATTCTCTTATTTTATTTTATCACGTTCTTAAAGATTTTTGTGAATTTTGAAATAAGATAAAACAATTTATTGTATAACAGTTGTTTAGTCCAACTGGAAGGGATCTCTGAGATAAGCTAATCCAACCACTTCATTTTATTGATAAAGAGACCGAGGCCCAGAGAAGGAGAGTGACTTGTCTTAGGTCGCCCAGCAAGTGGCTCTGCTGGCAGCAAGCTCAGAGCAGTTTAAAAACAATTAATTTTGTCATCTTGAAAAATTATCAAGCAAAATTTTATTTTTTACTTAAATAATAAATTTGTCATTTCTTTTTTTAAAGTACAGTTTTATGCTGCTGAGCTTTATATTAATTTGTTATGCAACAATAGCTAACTAATATATATTTTAGTACTGAAGAGGGGGTGCTGCTCTAACAAATGCCTAAAAATGTGGGAGTGGCTTTTGACCAAGCAGTGGATGGAGCTTGGAAAGATTTGAGGAACAAAACAGAAAAAAGCTTAAATCACCTTAAAACACCTAGAAATCTGATCTTTGGGGACACTGCCACTGAGGCGCAAAAGAAAGGGAGGAACGTGTTATTAGAACCTGGATAAGAAGTGTCTTTGCTGTGTAGTGACACTCAGTTATGTGGAAAACAGAGCCTGTGACTGACAAATTTCCATACAAAGCACTAGAGGTGCCTCCTGGTTTCTTCTTGTTGCTCAAAGGGAAATGTGAGAGGAGAAAGAGAAATTGAAGAAAGAACTGTTAAAGGAAAAATAAGCAGGACTTCATAGGTTTGGAAATTCTCATCCTCTCCAGAAGCCGAAAGATGCTAAAATTAAGAAAAGTCTTCAGAGCACTGTCTGGAAAATGTAGCCAAGGATATGACTGTAAAACCTTTGGTTCAAACCTTAGAAAGATACAAGAACCAGAGTATTATTTAGTCACACAATAAGCCCTTAAAAGAAATAAAAATATGCCTGACCAGGCGGTGGCGCAGTGGATAGAGCATCGGACTGGGATGCAGAGGACCCAGGTTCGAGACCCCGAGGTCGCCAGCTTGAGCGTGGGTTCATCTGGTTTGAGCAAAAACTCACCAGCTTGGACCCAAGGTCGCTGGCTCGAGCAAGGGGTTACTCGGTCTGCTGAAGGCCTGCGGTCAAGGCACATATGAGAAAACAATCAATGAACAACTAAGGTGTTGCAACGCACAATAAAAAACTCATGATGATGCTTCTCATCTCTCCATTCCTGTATGTCTGTCCCTGTCTATCCCTCAATCTGACTCTCTCTCTGTCTCTGTAAAAAAAAAAAAAAATGCCTCACAGATTCTCTTAATGGAATAATAGAACCTCTAGGAAGCTTAAGGGTGCTATCTCTCAGCAGGAGTGCCAGTGGAAAAGACGTTTGTCTAGTACCGTGTCACTACTGTTACTAGTTGTCTAGTGTTATGAGAAAACTATATTGACAAAAGTACTGCCAGATTGACATAAAAGAGACAGAGACAGTATAAAACAAAAAGAGTCCAGGGGACTTGCAAATTCCATCAATGGTAAATAGTCTGAAAAAACCTACTCAGCAGCAAACACGGGCTGCCTTGCATTTTATTTATTTGTTTGTTTATTTATTTATTTATGTATTTATTTATTTATTTTTGTGACAGAGACAGAGAGAGACAGATAGGGACAGACAGACAGGAAAGGAGAGAGATGAGAAGCATCAAATTCTTCATTGCGGCACCTTAGTTGTTCAGTGACTACTTTCTCATATGTGCCTTGACCGGGAGCTACAGCAGAGCGAGTGACCCCTTGCTCAAGCCAGCGACCTTAGGCTCAAGCTGGTGAGCCTTGCTCAAACTAGATGAGCCCATGCTCAAGCTGGTGACCTTGAGGTTTTGAACCTGGGTCCTCCGCACCCCAGTCCAACGCTCTATCCACTGCATCACCACCTGATCAGACGCATTTTATTTTTTAAAAGAAGAATAACATAGAGAGTGGAAACAAAGGTCTGTAGGACAGAGCTGAGAACTATGGAAAATTATTTCCATGCTTTGAAATTGAATAAGGAAAGTCCCACATTTGCCTGACTGGATTTCAGAATTGCTATGGACCAGTGATTTAGTGTATCCATCTTCTTCATATTTGCATAGGAATGGTGGCAGCTCTTGTCCTATGCCTGTCACACTATTGTATGCCAGGTGTGTGTTCAGGGAAGGTAGCTTAGTTTCCCAGATTTACTGATGGAGAACTGAACTCAAGAAATGACACCCAAGGAGCCTCATTCACACCTGCACCTGATTTATAGGACCAGATTATAGATTTTAAGGAGATACTGTAATGAGATGAGATGTTTGGAGATCTTGGGAGGGGATGAATGTATTTTGCATGTGGAAGGGATGTATGTCATCAAGGGCGAGAGGGAGGCAGTTGACATGGCTCCAGTACCTCTTGTTCCTTGATATTCATCTACTTGGGTAATTCCATCGCTTCTCGGCCTTTTGGCTAAGATCAAGTGTACTTGAGTAATTCCACTGCCCGCTCCCCAAGTGTGGGCTGGATGTAATGACTTGCTTTTAACAAATGACATGTGACAAAAATGACAAGATGCCACTTCCAAGATGTGATTATACAAGACTGTGACTTTGTCCTGTTACACTGTGTGTTGGGGACTGAAAAGCCAACAGGGTTTTTGCAGTTTAGATTTTTAGGGAATAGAGATGTGGGGAATTGGCTGTAAGCTGACAGTCTGCCCATCATCCCACCTCACTTGACTGATTAGGTTGCAAAAGGCTGTTAGGCTGTGGTGCCAGATTGTTCATACTCATCCTACTCCCCCTCCCATGTCTCCCGGAAAGACTAGAGGCAAGTTTCTTCTATCCTTTGTTTTGTGTGAAGTTAAGATGTTATATATGGTGGGGGTTTTCTGCACTTGGTTAAATTCTTGGGTTGCCTTGGAAACATGATCAGAGATCTCCGATTTGCTAATGACCTCACTTTGCCCTATAAATAAAGTGAGAAATGGGCGTGGAACAATTGCAGAGCCCTCCCGACCCCATTCTTTATTTCTTTAAGCCTATTTTCTTAATTCTGCACTGTTCCCACTCCAGACCTGGAATTACTAGCTGCACTGGTTCACAGCAACTGTATCTGGTTTTTCTTGGTTCAGTCACTCTGACTAAAGCAGCTTTCTGTTATGAGCTGCCCTCTGGACAGGCCCACAAAGCAAGAAACTGAGGGTGGCCTCTGGCCAACCACTCATGAGAAACTAAGGCTCTCAATTCAACAATCCTACCATGTGAGAGACTGGAAAGGGGTGCTTCTTTAGTTGAGCCTTGAGATGAGACTGAAGCCCCGGCCAACAGTTTAATCACGGTCTGAGAGAGAACTTGAGACCGAAGATCCATCAAAGCCACATCTGTTTTCCTGACCCACAGAAACTATGAGATAATATTGTTGTGTTAAAGCCACTACGTGTTGGGGTGATTTGTTATGCAGTAGATTCAGTCTATCTTCACAAGGACACAGTGAGATATTCAGTGAAAATATTAAAATATTAACTCATCCTCTTTGATAGATAGAGAAACTGGGGCTCAGGAAAGAAATAGGACCTCCCCCAGGTGGTGTTGAAACCAAGTCCCACATCTTCTATCTCCTTCAAGTGAGTTTTTTTATCCTGTCCTCATTCCAAGCCACCCACCTGAAGTGCCCACAGCAGCTTCCCATCTACTCAAATGGCACCCCCAGTCCACAAATGTGTGGACTCACTGCAGTTTCTGACCTGGAGAGAAGGTCACAAGAGATGTTGGTCACGAAGGGAGGAAAAGTTGGTTTTCCAGTTGCAGTCTGGGCCCTCTTTATTCACAAGCGACTCCGAGTGGGCAGAAGGAAGATGAAATCTGTGTCATGACAAACCCCTGGCCCACCTTGCAAGTCTCTGCCTCACCTCTGCGCTCGCCTTTATAATGTCAGAAAGCACATGAACTGCTCTGGTACACGCTGAAGCCCAGGAGTGCAGATCCACATTGCACAAGTGCTGGTGAAGACCAACAGATGGTTGCTAGGGAGCAGCCCTTCCCTGTTGCTCATTGGAGTCTCCATGACGATCATTATACATAGGCCTCTGTTACCTCAGAGGGCTGATAGGCCAATCCTAGGGAGCAGAGGCCATGGAAAGCCAGTACTACAGGGGCAAAATATTCCCTGAGCCCCCACCATGTGCCAGATTGTGTACCAGCCCCAGAGGGCTCAGATGCCATCAAGTGGGAAGGAAGTTCTTGGAATTACAAAGGATTAAGTAGAGAGAGTGATTAGTTCTATCTAGGGAAAAGAAGACACTGCTCACAGAAGGATCATTTGAGCTAGATTTTTTTTTTTTTTTTTTTTTTGGTATTTTTCCGAAGCTGGAAACGGGGAGAGACAGTCAGACAGACTCCTGCATGCGCCCGACCGGGATCCACCTGGTACGCCCACCAGGGGGCGATGCTCTGCCCACCAGGGGGCGATGTGGGGCGTCGCTCTGCCGAGACCAGAGCCACTCGAGCGCCTGGGGCAGAGGCCAAGGAGCCATCCCAGCGCCCGGGCCATCTCTGCTCCAATGGAGCCTTGGCTGCGGGAGGGGAAGAGAGAGAGACAGAGAGGAAGGGGGGGGGGGGTGGAGAAGCAAATGGGCGCTTCTTCTATGTGCCCTGGCCAGGAATCGAACCCGGGTCCCCCGCACGCCAGGCCGACGCTCTACCGCTGAGCCAACCGGCCAGGGCCTTGAGCTAGATTTTGAAGAATGCATAGGAGTTCAACAGTTTAGATATGACTCAAATAGTAAAGACATAGATGTGTTTATGAGCATAAATTTAAGTAGAGGGGAGTGGGGAAGAGAGGGAAGGATGCACCTGAGCTGTCTGAGCTGGACAGGAAGGGATCAGGAATCTAGTAAAGGGATCAGGAAGGGATCAGGGGTCTAGTAAAACTAGAGCAGGGGTAGGAAAGGGAGGGTCTACTCTCCTCCTCTTGAAACATAAGGGCTATTGAAGATGATATAAAGTTGAGTGACTTCCGCAGTTAGCGCCAGCATCTTAGTCCTGTCTGGCTGCCGTTCTGCAGGGATGGGAGTACCGGGAATACCCCCTACATTCCCAGGCTTTCGCAGTCTCCCCAGGAGGCAGAGAGCATTGTGGTTAAACTTGGGATTCCCTGAGTCTGGGCCTGCCACTTACTAGAAGAGTAACTTTGTCCATGTTCTTTAGCTCATATGTAAAACACAAAAAACCCACCTCACCTCCACATGTAATATTGAGTACTGAATGAAGTCATCTTGGTGAAGTGCCTAGAACATTGCTTGGCCCAGAGAGCTGTCACCTGTAACCCTCAGCTAACCCCATAAGCAATCCATCAGCAAGTCCTTCAAAGTACACTTGACTTGGTCCCCTTTATCTAACCTCCACATCTTCCCTTGTCCCTGGTCCAAACCACTTCTTGCCTTGGTTAACACACCCACCTCCCTACTGGTTTCTTGTTTTTGCTCTTGTCTTCTGTATTAATCACCTATAGCAGGGGTTGGGAACTTATGGCTCACAAGCCAGATGTGGCTCTTCTGATGGCTGCATCTGGCTCACAGACAAATCTTTAATAAAAAAAAATAATAATATTAAAAATATAAAACATTCTCATGTATTATAATCCATTCATTTCCTACTGCTCATGTTCATGGTTGCGGGTGGCTGGAGCCAATCACAGCTGTCCTCCAGGACAACACCAAATTTTTATTGGATAATGCATAATGTACACAAGTTGTTGTGAGGTCAGGAAGTAAACTTCCCTCCTTTTAATCAAGCAGTCAGCTAGCTAATTGCAGAAACCCTTTTGATGAAGAAGATGGCTAAAAGAAAAAAAAAGATGAGGAGTATCATATTTTTCAGCAGGAATGGACAGAGGAATTTGCCTTTGTGGAGAGAGCAGGTTCTGCAGTGTGTCTAATATGCAATGATAAAACTGCATCAATGAAACAGTCAAATATAAAGTGGCACTTCAACACATGCCATACTACATTTGCATCGAAATATCCAGCGGGGGACAGTAGGAAGAAAGCGTGTCAAGAGCTACTGTGCAGAGTGTAAGCTAGTCAGCAGCAACTCCGTGTTTGGACCCAACAAGGTGACTGGAATTTGGCTAGCTTTGCTGGTGCTTTAGCAATTGTGAGAAATAGAAAGCCATTCACAGATGGGGAGTACGCCAAAACATTCATGCTTGATGTTGCCAATGAACGTTTTGACGACTTTTTGGACAAAGACAAGATAATTAAATAAATAAAAAACATGCCTCTGTCGGCAAGAACTGTTCACAATCGTACCATCATGATGGCAAATCAAATTGAGGCAACACAAGTGAAGGACATAAATGCAGCACCATTCTTTTCTCTCGCTTTGGATGAGTCAACAGACGTAAGCCATTTATCCTAGTTCCGCCTGATTGCAAGGTATGCTGTCGGTGACACACCAAGTGAGGAAAGTCTTGCTGTTTTGCCTATGAAAGAGACAAGAAGGAGGATTTATTCAAATCTTTCACTGAGTTCACTAAAGAAAAAAATCTACCAATGGATAAACTTATTCCGGTGTGTACTGATGGTGCTCCGTACATGGTGGGGAAAAACAGGATTCGTAGCACTTCCTCATGAACATGAAAAGAGACCCATCCTAAGTTTTCACTGCATCCTACATCAGAAGGCACTTTGTGCACAGATGTGTGGCGAGCAGCTAGGTGAGGTGATGTCGCTGGTCATTCGGGTGGTCAACTTTATTGTTGCCCCAAGCTTTAAATGATCGCCAGTTTAAAACACTGCTGGGGGCGCCCGGCTAGCTCAGTCGGTAGAGCTTGAGACTCTTAAAACACTGCTGGATGAAGTTGGGAATAGTTATCCTGGTCTGCTTCTGCACAGCAATGTGCATTGGTTGTCAAGAGGGAAGGTACTTAGCCGTTTTGCGGCTTGTCTGAGCGAAATCCGGACTTCTCTTGAAATGAAAAACGTCGAGCATCCTGAGTTAGCTAACACTGAGTGGCTCCTGAAGTTCTACTATCTCGTGGACATGACTGGACATCTGAGCCAGCTCAATGTGAAAATGCAAGGCGTTGGAAATACAGTCTTATCCCTTCAACAAGCAGTGTTTGCATTTGAAAACAAGCTGGAACTCTTTATCACCGACATTGAAACAGGTCGTTTACTACACTTTGAAAAACTGGGAGAGTTTAAAGATGCATGCACAGCAAGTGACCCTGCTTAACATCTTGATCTCCAGCCGCTAGCGGGCTTCACATCTAATCGCCTGCAGTCATTCAAAGCATGCTTTGGAGAATTTTTGTGAGAGCACTCGTCTTTTTAAGTTCATCACCCATCCACACGAGTGTGCAGTGGACAGCACCCACCTGAGTTACCTCCCCAGTGTCTCCGTCAGAGATTTTGAGCTACAAGCTGCTGACCCAAAGGCCTCAGACATGTGGGTGAATAAATTTAAGTCATTGAATGAAGATTTGGAAGGACTTGCACAACAGCAAGCAGAGTTGGCGAGCAAACACAAGTGGGGAGAAATGAAAAAACTTCAATCTGCAGACCAGCTGATTGTCAAAACTTGGAACACGCTTCCCGTCACATACCACACACTGCAGCATGTGAGTATTGCTGTACTGACAATGTTTGGCTCTATGTATGCATGTGAGCAGTCTTTCTCACATCTAAAGAATGTTAAGACCAACCTACAATCACGTTTAATGGATGGAAGTCTCAATGCCTGCATGAAGCTTAAGCTCACCACATATCAACCAGACTACAAAGCCATCAGCAAAACCATGCAGCACCAGAAGTCGCATTAATGGTAAGAAGAACTTTATTCATTATTGGTTAGCAACAGCATAACAATGTTATTAAAAAGAATTCAGAGATTTATTTATTTAAAAGTGTTAGTCTTACATAAAATGCACACATTTACTTGTATTTAGTGTTAAACATACTGTATGGCTCTCATGGAATTATTTTATTTATTTATTTATTTAAATTTGTAGGGGGAACTGGGAGGAAGAACTTCCTAGGATTTTTTTTTTTTTTTTTTTGTGGCAGAGACAGAGAGAGTCAGAGAGAGGGACAGACAGACAGAAAGGGAAAGAGATGAGAAATATCAATTCTTCATTGCGGTTCCTTAGTTGTTCATTGATTGATTTCTCATACGTGCCTTGACCTTGGGCCTTCAGCAGACCGAGTGACCCCTTGCTGAAGCCAGTGACCTTGGGCTCAAGCTGGTGAACCTTGCTCAAACCAGATGAGCCTGTGCTCAAGCTGGCAACTTTGGGGTCTTGAACCAAGGTCCTCCGTGTCCCAGTCCGAAGCTCTATCCACTGCGCCACCTCCTGGTCAGGCGAAATAACATTTTAAAATATGTGACGTTCATGGCTCTCTCAGCCAAAAAGCTTCCCGACCCCTGACCTATAGGTACATAACAGCACAGGCAAACCTTGGAAATATTGTGGGTTTGGTTCCAGACCTTCACAATAAAGCAAATATCTCAATAAAGCTAGATACACAAATTTTTTGTTTCCCAGTGCATATAAAAGTTATGTTTACACTGTAGTCTATTAAGTGTGCAATATTATTAGGTCTAAAAAACAATGTACATACTTTAAAATATTTCATTGCTAAAAATGCTAATCATCATCTGAGCCTTCAGCAAGTCATAATCTTTTTGCTGGTGGAGGGTGTTGCTTCATTGAGGATGGCTGATGACTGATCAGGGTGTTGGCTGCTGAAGACTGGAGTAGCAGTGGCAATTTCTTCTTATAAGACAATGATGAAGTGTGCCCTATCAATTGGCTCTTCCTTTCACAAACAATTTCTCTGTAGCGTCTGACGTTGTTTGATAGCATTTTACCCATAGTAGAACTTCTTTCAAAATTGGACAGCTCTGACCAGGCGGTGGTGCAGTGGAAAATTGGACAGCAGGCAGCAGGGAACCCCCAGTAGACAGGGCCTGGAATCATCATATAGCCCCAAAGGAGAGTTTAGAGAGCCTGTTTCTGGAAAACTAGAAGTCCAGCCACATGGGTCCAGTCTACTAGGTGACTTTCTTCTACTGTAGCTTCCCAGCTCACACTGCCAGGAGGCTAACTAAGACTTTGGCCAGGGGACTGAAGCTGCTTCTCCAGCCCCTTCCCTATTAACCTCCAGAGGGTCTTATCTGAGCCAGGAAGGTCACCTAAAGTGGAGGCCACCCTCTTCTGGCCTGGTTCTGAGTATCACCTCTTCTGAGGCTCCAGGACCTGTGTTGTGTGACACCTCTTTGAACAGTCCCCCTCCACACACCCAGAGCACCCCAGAGGGATGGGACTACCACAGGGGTTGGTGTCTGGCTAGCTGTGGTTTTACTCCTCTCTGGCTCCCCGGGACCCCTTTACCAGGTAGGTCCAGCATGCTCCACCTGCGGCACAACAGGTGGCTTCCCTTGCCAAATCTAAGTAATCAAGTGGCTTCCCCAGCTGGCGGTAGCTATGGAGGTTTCTTTCCTTGGTGGGTTCTAAGTAACCTGCAGGAGCTGGAAATACAGGGGTACCAGGAAAGGGTGAAAATCAGGGAGATGCAGGCAGACAGCAACTCAGAAAAAGTCACATTTATTCCAGTGTTGTCAGGGGAAAGGAGAGCTTTACCTAGTAATTCTAAAATGTGTCACTGTCCTTGGCTGAAGAAGTATGACCAGCTGGCTGAGTTATGGATGAGTAGAGGAGAAGTTCACTGCTCAGGGCTTCCTGTCCTTCCACTGGGACACACGGGTCTCCAGCGGGGCCCGGTGGAACCACTCAAACCAGGAGCCATCGTAGATTGCCACATCGGGCTTGCCGCAGAGGTAGGCGGCCAGGGCAATGTGGCAAGCGGTGACACCCTTCCGGCATGTGGCAATGAGGGGCTTTGTGAGGTCCACTTTCTTGGCCTCGAACATAGCTCGGAGCATCTCTGTGCTTTTCTCGAAGCCATCCTCAGTCAAGAAGTCCATGAACGGCATGTTGACTGCACCTCGGATGTGGCCTGGATCCAGTCCTGGGCAGGGGTAAAGGACAAAGGAAAGGACAGGGTTAGGAAGGCATAGGGGGTGGGAGCAAGTGGGGCCTGGAGACCGCAACCAGCCAAGGCTGTAGGATAGGGTGCTTCGCAAATAAAAATAACTTTGCCCTCCTCTGAGCTCAACTTATTCCCAGCCCTACCTATACCCCATGCGCATGGCTTAAGACAAAGTGCCCTCTCCCCCCAAACCTGCCTTGAAGTAGGAATGTCCAAACTCATACCTGCTTGGGAGGACAGGGATGAGTCTCAGCTCTACTAACCTTGACCTTGGGTAAATCCTATCACTTCTCTGAACCTCAGTTTTCCCATTTGTAAAAATGCGCTCAGTGGTACAGACTCATCTCATAGGGCTGTTGAGAAGAGCAATGAGATGATTCATGTGAATGCTACTGTGTGCTGTGTCAACCGCTGAGAACACAGCCGAAAGGGAGAGGCTCAGGCCCGCTCCCTCAGAATATGGTCTAGCAAGAAAGCTAGATGTCAAAGAGACCCCCAGAATTCATTCATTAATATTAATATGACTCCACTTTTACAGACGAATACACTGAGGCTGGCAGAATAAAATGGCTTCCCTCAGGCCTCACAGAGAGGTAAAGGCAGACCGAGAATTTCATGAAGTCAATCCTGTTAAGCACACAGCTGTGGAAGGAACATATGACCTGGTGTTAGCTATAAGTTCAAATCCCAGTTCTGCCACTTACCAGCAGGGTGACCTTAAGCAAATCATATCACTTCTCTGAGCCATGGGTATATGGGAATAAGAGTAGTCCCTGTGTCACGGCGGTTGTAAGGAGTGAAGCACTGACAGTTGAGGTTGGCCAACCCACCCTCAGATGCTGTTGCTCCTATCACTTCGCCCCCACCCCAGGAAGCGGGCAAACTGGAGGCAGTGTGGTCCCTTCGGGCACTTCCTAGCAACCCTGAGAGGCAGATGGAAGCAGAATGGAGGTCTAGGCTGGCTTTGGGGTCAATTCCAGAACTGTCACTTTACCAGTGAGGCCCCTCTGCCAAATCTGGCTTCAGAAAAGCCAGCAGGGTCTGGCCCATGGTGGTGCAGTAGATAGTACGCTGACCTGGAATGCTGAGGACCCTGGTTCAAAACCCTGGACTTCCCCGGTCAAGGCATATGACAAGCAACAAGCAAACAATGAAGAACTCAGGTGAAGCAACAATGAGTTGATACTTCTCACTTGTTCCACTCCTCTATAAAATCAATAAATAAAATATTTTTAAAAAAAAGTAGAATATTACACATACACACAGAAAAGCCAGCAAGTTGGGCAAAGTGGACTAGACTACCAACAGAGCTGGTGCCACCCACAAGGTGAAGGCCTTGATCTAGCCCCCAGTGTGCCCAGGCTGCTCCTCTCTTCCTCATGCACCCACACCCCAGCAGCTGGGCACTGGGAGTGAGCTCCAAGACACATTCGAGCTCTCAGGGTGGCAGCAGTGGGAGAGAACCTGAGTGAGTCACCAGCATGCACTGGGCAGTGTGCAGCCAGGCAGGCCTTGAGCCTCGAGCCTGTTTCCCCAACTGTGAAATGGGGAGAGAAGCCCATCTATCTCACAGGCTTGTGGGGAAGTCAGCTACAGTAAGTAAAAGCCCCTGATGACCCCTGGGCACACAGTAGGTGTGTATCAATGTGTGTGACTTTGGGGGCAGAGCACCAGATTTCAAATCCCAGCTCTGCTCTGGCATCACTGCATCACCTTGGATGAATTACTTATATTCTTAATGTAATAATGTATATAAAAAAGCCACTTGTAATGTGTAACATGCTTCCCAAAGGCACCCCTGGGCACACAGTAGGTGTGCCATTCCTCCTCACCCAAGGTCAGAGAGGATTCTGAAATGTGCTGGCATGACTCAAGAGTTCCTTTGATTGAATAGATACCCAACTTGTAAAATTATAGCAATGTCTTCCTTCCTGTGGTGATTTCACCTGTCTGGAAACCAACCTGAGGTTAGATATGTGCTGACCCTACCAATGAGGAACAATTCATCGGTTGGATTCAAGGGTGTTCTTCACCAAGAAACCCAACTTTAAAATGTTCAGTGGCCATGCAGTGGGCTGGACTGAGCGCATTTAAAAGCACAGTGTTTGTTGAGTTCTGAATGCTGTTTTTCCTTACACCCTTCCCAATGAATCAGCCTCATTGTTTTCCTCTGATTACATAAAAGGCACCCCATCGGAGTGAAGGAGTCAGAGTTCTGCAGGCCTGGGTCTCCCACAGCCAGCCTCCTGGGCCAGCCTCAGGAGGTGCGGTCCTCCTTTTCATCTCCACCAGCACCTCTGCCAGGGAGGGCTCAGAGTCTGTCTGAGAAACTGAAATGAGCAAGAATGGTCTGCCTGGGGGGGGGGGGGGATGAACCTTGTCCAGAGTGCCTCGGAGAACAGCCAACTGGAGGAAAGGTTGTGGTGGGCCCAGAAACTCCTGTTTCTCTTCTTCCAAGCCCAACTCCGCTGCAGGCTGGGCTTCCCCTCCCCCCAGCAGGCATGTCACCATGCTCGTAACCTCTGGCATCAGGCCCCCAAACCATGGGTTATCTCAAGAACTTTATCCTCCTGGCACTAAAACAGAGCCTAGGCTCTGAGAGATGAGGTAATTTATCCCAGGACACACAGCACAGGCGTGTGAAGTGAAGTCAGGCCTGCCCGACCCCAAAGCCTGTGTTCTTTGATCACCTGGAGCCTTCCTGGGAAAGGAGGCTGAGGTGGAGGGGAATGGACTAGATGATCCTTCATTCTCCTCTGGGACTTTGTGTTCCAGCTTTGGCCAAGAAGATGCCAGTCAAGTTTGTGAGGCTACTGATAGGTGTGAGTTTTCAAGGTCCGGAAAACCTGTTTGGCTATCTTGCTTTTTTTCTTATAACACTAAGGAATTCAGTGCAAGTAGCCCCAGTGGTAGTCTCCAACCCTGGCCACTGGGAGGCATCTTGGAACCCTCCTGCCCCCCTCCGCCCCCAGCCCCCAGCCCTTCGGGGAAGAAACAGAGGAGCCGCATGATCCCATGCAACAAGGCAGAGCTAGGACCACTCTTCCCAGCCCTGTGCCAGCTTCCATGCAGTGGTCTTGGGAAACAGCAGCCCTGTGATGGCTGCAGACCAGGGTCAGGGTTGCCCACTCTGCCTCACTAGAGAAGTCTCTGCTCCCATTCCGCTGCACATGGGACCAATTCTAACTCCCACCCCACCCGCCCCCCGCCGCCTCCCTGTGCAGGGCTGCTGTGAGTGTCAAGGAGAGTCTATAAAGGGTTCTGCAGTGGAGTGTTCGTTAGGTGGTCAATATTCTCCCTCTTCAGCCTTCCCCCTTTTCCCCCTCAGGGGGAAGGTTTATAAAGACACTGAGCTTAAATCAGTTCCCATCTCTGCTTTCTCTCTTCCCCCAACCTCCCATAAGGTGAGCAGTGTTCATGTCATTAAGGGTTCAGAGGTGAAGGGACTTGCTCAAAGCCACACATAAGTGCCACACCAGGATAGAAACTCAGGGGTCTGACTCTCACCTTGTTCCCCATACAAATGGAACCAAAGGCACTGGGGGCACAAAACTGGGGCCAGAGGGGGAGTTGCTGTCTAAGTTCTGCAGGACGTGGCTGTTGGGTTTCTAAGGGCCTGCTTCCAGTTCCTCCAGGGGACATTCCTTCCAGGGATGTCCAAGGACTGCCTGGGTGCTAAATCTGGACTGCTGAGCCCACAGGCTGCCTTCCTGATCCCACCCCAAGCTGGTACCATGAATTCAGAGAAGCCTCAGGTACCTGAGTCCCCAAATATCTTGGACAGAAGGCCAGCAAAGCCTCTTAGAAAATGAGGGAGGGAAGGCCACATCCTCCATGCCTTTCTAGATGGCCCTGGCCTTTGTACAATTAGTTCCTCGCCCTTCTCAAAACACCCTTCTACCCAATGACCCCCAGATGGGTAGGACTGACATTAACTTTTCTTGTTTTATAATAAAGGAATCCAGAGAAACTGAGCAATTGGATTGAGGTCCCACCACAAAGGAGGGACTGACCTCTACTAGGATCCACCCTCCCCAGGGCTCCAGATGGGAACTGGAGGAGATAGGAGTAGGACCACGGGGGGTAAGGGGTGAGACTTGAAAATCCTAGGCCTCCAGGAGGCACCCTCCACAGAAGCCGGTTCCCCTTTCTGAGCCTCAGTCTCCTCATCTCTAAAATGGGAGTTAGAAGGATGAGTCTGGCATCTCTATTCTTTCCCTTCACTTATTCTCAGGGTGCTAAGGGGTAGGTTGCAAAGCTGTTGGGGGAACAATTCCACATTCTTCTCCCAGTGGCAGCTGAAGTCTCAAGGAGAGAAGGTGTCTTAAACCAGGGCCATGAGGGGGCTGTAGGAGATCCCTGTAGTGGTCTCTGGAAGTTACCAAACAAACTTGAATCTTCAACTCTGGACCTTCAGAGAACAAGCCAAGTAAGGAAAACACAGGGCCTAGGAAAAACCACAATGGGAACAGCAGAGATCTGCATTCTCCTGGCTTGTCCACTAACTAGCCATGTGGCCTTGACCCCTCCCCTTCTTCTGTGTGCCTCTGTCTCCCCTCTGTCCTATGTGGCGACCTTTCAGGTCCTCCAGCTCAAAGAGGGTTGGAAACAGCTTTCAGAGTTCTGTTCCTTGGAGGCACAGAGAGGAAGAGATATTTTTTCAACAAGTTAGGCAAAATGTTGCCCAGGAGTTAGATTCTGCAGAGACATCCTGACTGAGGACAAAGCCACTGCCCCAGGAGATGCCAGCTATCCTGAGGACTCAGGCCAGCTGGGGCCATGAGAGGCCCCAAAAGCACTGAGGATGCATCCACCAGAAGTGCCCCACCCAGCAGGGGTGATGGTAAGACCTCTGAGATCTGTTAAGAGGTTCTAGACTCTGCATTTCCTCTCCTGAGACTATCCCCACCCCCAGCAGTGTAGAATCCTCCACAGGAGAGGGAGAAATCATGTGCTATCTCGCTGCTGATGCCTAGTGCGGGGGCTCCCTCCTGGCCCTGAACGGTTTGGGGTGGGCAAAACGGCCATGCATCCTGGTTGAGAACAGTGGTTTGAAACTAGGCAGCACAGAATTCAAATCTTGACTCTGCCACTTAACCGAGCAAGTCACTTAATATCCTGGCATCTCAGTTTCCTGCCCTCTAAAATAGGGATGGGTAGTAAGCCTCGTTGGATGAGATAATGCAATGTCGAGTGCATAACATGAAATGGCAGATGCTGTTATAGCTTTGCACACGGGCTGCAGCTGTTTGGAAAGGTCAGGGGGCCTGGGAAAGCTAGGA
Source organism: Saccopteryx leptura (assembly GCF_036850995.1). NCBI lineage: Eukaryota > Metazoa > Chordata > Mammalia > Chiroptera > Emballonuridae > Saccopteryx > Saccopteryx leptura. Next base: position 309,311,595 of record NC_089503.1, read on the forward strand.
GTGGTCCTGGGGGAAGGACATCGCTGATGTCTATAAGGGTTTCTAGGGAACAGAGGCCCTGAGAAGCTAGGTGTCCTTGAGAGGCTCTGTAAGTGATTCATTTGTTGGCTCAGGACACACCTTTGGGCATGTGGGGAGCTAGTGCCTGGGTATGAATGTGGGTGGATATGTCACCAGTCACCTCTGCAGATGCCACCCCACATGGATGCTAAGTTGCCTGTCAGCACATGACTATGGGACCACATGTGGAGGTCCTCATGCACCAGAGCTGAAAAAGCCTTTAGGTTTAGCTCTATCCTCTCATTTTACAGATGAAAAAACTGAGGCCTACAGTTTTTCTATAATACTGAGGGCAAACAAAACCTGAAGAAGGTTCCAGACATCCTTACTCCCCATCCCCCACTGGGTATTATTCCCCAAGAACCATACCACCAACTGGGACACCTACCTACAGCATCTGGCTCTGGCTCGGTGCCCAGGTACCGCCCTTTGGACCGTGAATCCACCAGCTGGAACCTCTTAGATTCAAGGTTCTCCAGCACCTGCTCATAGGTCTTGAACAGAGAGTGATCAAGTGTGGCTTTGAAGACTGCTGGTTCTGGGAGTGAGGGTTCAGATGTCACAGGGTGGCCTTCCTTCAGCCAGTTCTGGAAGCCACCATTGAGCACCGACACCGTGCGGTGGCCAAACACACGGAACATCCACCAAACCCGAGGTGCATAGTAGCTTCCCAGGTGGTCACCATCATACACCACCACATGTGTATCATTGCTGATGCCCAGGCTCCCCACGTAGTCGGCGAAGCCCTCCTCACTGGGCAGCATCATCTCATAGGGTGAGGACTTGTCCTTGCACTCTTCAATATCAAAGAAGGAGGCGCCAGGCACATGGCACTCTAGGTACTCCTTACGGGCGTTCCGAGTGCCGGGGGAGTACCAGGACACATCCAGTACCCGCAGGCCAAGTCCCAGCTTTCCAGCCCGGACCGACTCCGCCAGCCACTTGCTGGAGACCAGCGCGCGGTAGAGCACCTGATGAACCATGGTTTCAGCTCTGCGCTTCACCTGGCGCGGGTAGGAACCGGGAAAGAGATGGGCATGAGGACCGTGTGTTTAGCGCGGTAGGGCCTGGGAGGAGCTTTTAACCCACTGAACCCACCAGTGTGGAATGGGAAGGTTTGCAGATTCCCTAAGGAAAGTCTCTCCGCCCTTTCCTGGGTCCCCATCACAAAAAGGGGTGGGGCAAGAGCTCTGAGGCCTCTGGTGGGGGGGAGCTGGCCCTAGAAGCTAAACTACTTGCCCTTGGAACTTTGCCAGAAAAGATCGGCGAAAAGATGACCAGGACCGGGGAAGATTGCATTTTGGGCTTAGAATCCCCTTTCCTGGGAGGGCAGGGGAGTGGACGCATAGGAGAAGAAGGTTCGCTGGAGTCCTGCATGGTCCCGTCCCCAACCCCCAACCCTCGGGCACCTCTTGTCTCGCAAACCTTCCAGCGGTTTCTTGGCTGCCAGGGCTCGCGCGCCCCCAGGATGTCTGAGTCCAGCCCTGGTTCGGTGCCCTCTGCCTCAGTTGGGTCAGGGGTTCCCGGGGCATCGCGCCCGCCCTCGCCACGGGGACCCTCCCCTGGGTCGCAGGTGGCCTGACAAGCTGCCCAATCCCGAGCGGCCCGCGAGCTGGTCGCCGCCCCCACCCAGCTGCACTTACTCGCCCTCGCTGCCTCCCTGGCTCCCGCCCCTGCCGCTGAGAAGTTGGCTGCTCAAACCCTAAGCCCGCAACTCCCCAACTGGCCTGCACCATCGCGCCGCTGCTCACGGGGGAGAACGCGCGCCGCCCGCCTCGGCCCGGTGCTGCCCGCCGCCCAGCCGCGCCGGTCCCAGACCGCCGCCCGGCGCGTCAGGCCTCTCGGATCCCCCGACCGCCCTGGGGTCACCGGGCGGCACCCGGGAGGCGCGGGGCGGAACTCGGCCGCGCGGGCGTCCCCCAGGCCCCGCCAAAGGAAGGCGCGAGCACAGGCGGCGCCGAGTGGCCAAGGCTGTGGGCTGTGCCCGAGTCTCCTCCTTTTGGCTGGCCGCAGGTTGGTGGCGGGAGGAGGGAACAGCTGCGGGCGCGGGGAGGGGGCACCTTGCGGTGGGGGCTATGGCCGAGCTCGGAAGCCGAGAGCCCGAGACCCGGGTAACAGCTGCAGCGTTGCGCTTGCGCTTGATTTCTTTAGGGGGAGGCCGATCGTTGGGGTACCCGCGCAGGGCTTCCTGCGGGGCTTGAGTTGAGGAGGGGGCTGCAGTCTCGGAGGGAACGCGCGCCCTCCCGTTGGCCCTAAGGATGGCTGTCCGCAGCAGCTAGGGGCGCCCTGCATGGTGGGGTCCGGGTCAGTGGCGGGTGGGGAGCCATGGGTGGGGGAGGGGGCACCTGGTGCCACCAGAAACGGCAGAAGAGAGGGAGGAAGGACTAATAAAGCCTGACAGAAGCTAGGGAGAGGCCAACTCACCCAGAGGTGCCAGGAGGAGAAACTGGCAAAGAACTTGCTGGAGTGAAACAAAACTAACTTTTGTCAGGGCCTGCGCAGTGAGTCATTTAAGACCAGAGTGAGGAGTTGGGCTGGTTGCCCTGAGGGTACTCGATGTGGTTGAGATCAGGCCGTGTTAGAGCTGAAGCACCCGCTGCCTTTGTTTACCTCCCCAATCTGGAGGCCTCATACTTTTAAAAATTATTGCCCTTATTTCTTCATTTAATTTTAAGTTTATATACTTTGTGTGTGGATTTTTAATTTTTAAAATTTATTTTAGAGAGGGAGAGAAAGAGAAACAAAAATGTCGACTTGCCGTTCCACTTATTTATGCATTTATTGGTTGATTCCTGTATGTGCCCTGATCAGGGATTGAATCTGCAACCAGGAGGATGCTCTAACCAACTGAGCTAACCAGCCTGGGCCTACATAAATTTTTAACAATGAGCTGTGTTTAACAACCAGTTGGCATAATTCCTGAATATCTAACAACTGGTGGGACTGCCCTGCCAGACTCGGCTTTTACATATGCTGTTACTTACGCCTAGAATACTTTTCTCATCCCCCTTTAAAATTTTTGTTTTATTCTAAAATAATTATATTCTTGCAGGAAGTTGCAGGCAGCCATACTTTGATAAGCATTTACCCAGTGACGACTCTGAGCTTTATGCTTTGCAGTGGGGGGCTGAGGGGGCTCCAGGAAGGACAAGGCTGGAGAAGTTCTTGAAGAATGTCCGGTCTGATTGGAGCCCTGCTCTGCCAGGGTCCACCCAGATGTCAGCCTGGGACTCACACTTACCCTATTGTACAGTTGTTTACATTCCTGAGATGGACCTGGGGCTGTCCTGTATGTCCTAGAGTCCTTCACTTCAAGAGTACCCCCCCAACTACACTGATCCAGACCTGCCAAACTCACAGGGACCTGATCCCCACCCTTCAGTGACAGACAGCCTGCTCTCCCAGACCCGCTACCCCCCCCCCCCAGTCTTTTGTGAGAACTGCTAAAGGAGCAGGGAGGGTGGGACAGAATGACCTCAGGCCTCTGAAGGCCCATCCAATCCTGAAATTCTAAGATTCCAGATTTATGGCTGTCTGGTCAAAGGCCACCTATAAGAATAACTTTGAAGAACTAAAGAGATTTTTATTGAGTCGTTTTGAATGATTATTAATGCCAGCCGTATACAGTGCATCATCATGGCCCCTGTATGGTCATTATTTAAAGAGGCAAGGCTTGGAAGCCCCATTATTAGAAATGTGATAGGTCACCAAAGGAGGGACACACAAGGCCTGATGAGTTTTATAATAAACTTATTTATGCATCTGTGAGCAGATGGGCTGAGAGACCCTAGTGGCTTCAGCAGCGAGACAATGAAAAGCCTCATCCTTAGAGCAGTGGTCCCCAACCCCCAGGCCACGGACTGGTACCAGTCCGTGGGCCATTTGGTACTGGTCCACAGAGAAAGAATAAATAATTTACATTATTTCCGTTTTATTTATATTTAAGTCTAAACAATGTTTTATTTTTTTTAAATGGCCAGATTCCCTTTGTTACATCCGTCTAAGACTGACTCTTGACGCTTGTCTCGGTCACATGATACATTTATCATTCCCACCCTAAAGGCCAGTCCGTGAAAATATTTTCTGACATTAAACCGGTCCGTGGCCCAAAAAAGGTTGGGGACCACTGCTATAGAGGATAGGGTATTTCCCGCTGCAGGGAGAAACTTCAGTTACCTATGGCAGTTAATCAGTGGGAGAGGGAGGGTGGTGCTCAATAACAGAATGGCCAGATAAGTGAAGGGGGAATGACTAACTGGCAGGATGTCCCAGGGTCAGGGGGAAGGTAAAAGATCAATCAGGATTGCTCAGGTAGAGAGCTGTGGGAACTGCCCTGGCACTGAATCACCTAGAATTCAGCCTAGTTAGTTGAGGCTTTTGGTAGGGGGCCCGAACCCAAATCTAACAAAATGGAAACGGGCCAGGGAGCCTAACATGCCCTTCTGCACATAACTTGTTAAGCTGCGGAGTGGAATTTGCACTGGCTCTGAGGTGGTTGTTGGTGATTGGGGGTGGGGGGTATTCTGACTCCCAAACCATGGTTCTTTTCACTTTAAATGTATTATTGGGGGGGGGGGGACGAGGAGGCCCAAGAATGGTAGGGGTCACCGGTGGTTGTGGTTCACAAATGAGCTCTTCAAGAGGGAGCCCGCAGCATCCCTCAGCATCATCTAGCTGTGCTGCAACCCACAGACTCTGTGATGATTGCACACCCAAAGCTCCTTTGGCAGCCTCCTCATCCCCAGTCCTTGGCCCCTGAAAGGTCAGATCAGTTTGATTTCCCTGTCTTCCAGGAAGCGTTCCCACCCCTTCTACTCCCACCCAGGCTGAGCTGGTGGCCCCTCTGTGCTCCCACTGAACTCCATCTGTTCCTTAATTACACTCTTTCTCAAGCAGACCTATGGCCTGTCTTTACAAACCCCAGGGCTTGGCAAAATCAAGAGTTTCTCAGTATCCAGCACAGGGCCTGCCCCTGTGGGCAAAGTGGGTCCTAAAAGTCAGCCTTCTGTGAGACTGTGGGAGGGGGCAGGGCATAAGGTAGTACACTGTGGACTCATTAGGCCCTGGGCATCGGTGATCTGGGTTGGGGAAGAAGTCCAGCCTCAGGAGTTAAAATCGTGCTTCAAATCCTGAGGCTGTCCCTGACTTGTTGCAGTGCTTAGCTTGTAGCCAGGCCCAACTTCAACTCTGGTTCTTTACCTACTCTCTTCCCCTCAGTGGTCAGTGGCAGGACTGCCCAGTGTGGATGTAAAGGCCGTGCCCTGTGCAAGGGGTGCACAGCTAAGGAGCTTGATCTGGAGACTCTGCCTCCACCTTGCAGAAGAAGCCCCTTTCTCTAGCCTACACAAAGGCACCTGGTGGACTAGGGGCTGCTTGGACAGGGGCTCAGCATGTTAGGAGCATCTCGGCTTTGAAAGGCTGTGGGCTGGTGTGACAGTGGACTGGTGGACTGCTGTACTCTCAGCTGCTGGCCCGCAGGGAAGTGGAGGGGAGAAGGAGTGAGGCACTAAGTCACTTGTTGCTCCTGCCTCAAGAAGATCCAGAGAAAGCTCAGGCTCAAGGGGCAGAAATCTGAACTTGCTGAACTCTGGGAGCCTGCTCAATGCGTCTCAGTGAGGTCTGGATTCTGGTGTCAGACTGCTTAGTGTGTAGCCTGGTGTCATGACTTCTAGCTATTGACCTTGGTCAAGTTAGTGCACTTCCATGAGCCTCAGTGGCCTCCTCTATAAAACAGTGAGAATAATAACAAACCTCTTGAGGGCACTCACTCAACAAATAATCTAGAGCAGGGGTCGTCAAACTTTTTATAAAAACCGCCCACTTTTGCAGTGCTGGTCAACCTGGTCCCTACCGCCCACTAGTGGGTGGTCCAGCTTTCATGGTGGGCCAATCGCAGTGCCTATTCAGCAACCTGCTGTTTTCTAAGATTTGGTTAGATCTGAATGGTATATACCTAGCTAGGACCCAGTGAATTCAGCTACTCTTCCTGTTAGGCTGCTTATGTAAATGTTTTATGAATTAGTTTCTCCAGGGAGCTTCCTTGGTTTGCAAGTATACCTGGGTGCATCTTAGGGAGGGGCTAAGGCTTTTGCCCCACCTCCAACCCCCATCCACCCTTGCTTTAAAATGCCAGCAGGGCCTTCCTCTGCTTGGGCCCTCTCCTTATCTGCCCTGCAACAGGCAGCAGTGAGTGGCCCTCCTGGCCCTCTCTAAGGGTCATGGTCATTTGGTCACTGTGCTGGGTATATATCCTGGCAGAGAAGGGGAGGGGAGGCCCCATGACCATGACCGAAGTCTACATCTGAGTTCAACACCACTGATTTCTTGTGTTCCATGGACTCTGCCCTCCCCTGGCTCCACCTACCCGGCAGGACCTGCCCCAGTACCAGTCTCAGCGGCTCGAGGCGTTTCCTGTACAGGGACCGGCCCCTTTCTAGGCTCCCCCCTGATATATCCTCTTGTCTCCCAGGCCTGCAGCCCCAGTGTCGCCACCGCCACCATGGCCGCACAGCAGCTCTTCCGTGCTCTGGTGTCTGCTCAGTGGGTGGCGGAGGCACTGCGGGACCTGCGCACCAGCCGGCAGCCCCTACAGCTGCTCGACGCCTCCTGGTATCTGCCCAAGCTGGGCCGCGATGCACGCCGCGAGTTTGAGGAGCGACACATCCCGGGTGCTGCCTTTTTTGACATCGACCAGTGCAGTGACCGAACGTCACCCTACGACCACATGATGCCCAGTGCTGCGCACTTCGCGGAGTATGTGGGGAACCTGGGCGTGGGCACTGCCACCCACGTAGTGGTTTATGATGCCAGCGACCAGGGCCTCTACGCGGCACCGCGCATCTGGTGGATGTTCCGTGCCTTCGGCCATCGCGCCGTGTCATTGCTGGACGGCGGCCTCCGCAACTGGCTGCGCCAAGGCCTCCCACTAAGTTCTGGCAAGAGCCGCCCGGTGCCCACGGAGTTTCGAGCTGTGCTGGACCCCACCTTTGTCAAGACGTATGAAGACATCAAGGAGAACCTCGAATCCCGACACTTCCAGGTGGTGGATGCCCGCGCCGCAGGCCGGTTCCGGGGCACCGAGCCCGAGCCCCGAGATGGTAACAGTGATGGCCAAAGGGGCTGGGAGGTCCTCTGGGGCACGGGATCTGGTGCACTCTGGGCATTGCTCTTGCCTTTAAAGGGCACCGCGTGGGGTGGGGGCCTCAGAGAGGTTTGTTAAATTCAGAAAGTCCCTGCCACATAAAACCTGGCAGAGCAATGTTAACATTAGGTCAAACCATATGAAACTGCTGATATCTAACCATTTTTAAACGTACATAGGTGGCAGTTTCATGTTCATCCCAATAAAGATACCACCTTGAACCTGTTGGGTCCTTCAGCTCAGTTCCTGGGAGGCGTGGAGGGGTGGGGAGAAGGAGTGAAGCAACAGAGGCATTGAGCCAGAGCCAGATCTGGGTTCAGAGCCCTGCCCAGATTGCACTGGCTATGTGACACCTGGAAGGTCACCTAATATGAATTGTAGCTTCTGCATGTGTAGAGTGGCAACAGAACATGGAACTTAAGGGATGTGGTCAAATGGCAGCAAGCATGTAAAGCACTCAACTCTGCGCCGGCACACAAGATGCACTCAAGAAATGGGAAGTGATGTAACGTGCTTCTCTGGTTGTGGCTTTTTTACTGGGGTGCTTCATGCTTGCAGCAATCATGCTTGCGCATTCGTGAAATGGGAGATGACGAGATATACCTAGCAGGCCCATTGTCAAGGTGGACGGAGCTGATGAGTGTCAAGGCTTGATCTAAACCAGTGCTGAATATCACTGTTCTCGTCATTCCCATTCCACAGCCCAAGACCTGACCAAGTGCGCCTATAATTTGCCACATCATTCCAGCAGGGAGAGGAAGCTTGCTTTGCTTGGTAGGGTTCAAGGCGTGGGGCAGCCATGCTCTGACAGTAGCTAGCCTGGGTTAAGAGCTCACTCTGCTTCTTTGCTCCGGGCTAGACTCTACGTAATGTTTCTGACTGAGCCCGAGCCAGTTTCTGCACTTGTTAAGTAGAGATGCATGACACATTCCAACCTCACCATGGACTAGAGTGCTGGCTATACGTGACGTCCTGAGAAGAGATAGTGACGTGGGTCAGCAGTTCCTTGAAGGAGTGTCACCCCATAGTAGTGGGCAAACTGAGGCAGAAGCCACCCTAGAGTCCAAATGGCTGAGATTTGAGCCATTGCCTGTTTGGGTTTGTTTTGTTGCAAATCTCAGTCCTTGGTGTGAGAATGGGGATATTAGTAACACCTGCCTAATAGGGGGTGGTGAGAACAAAAGGACCAGTGGTGGAAGTGAAGCATGTGTAGGGAGCCCTGGGGAAGGTCTTGGAAATGTGGGTGAAGGTATGGCTCTCTAGATGAATGGTTGTCCAGCCTTGCCCGGGTTTCTCCTGCTACTATCAAAATGATCTTTTATTTATTTATTTATTTATTTTATTTTTATTTTTTTTCATTTTTCCAAAGCTGGAAACAGGGAGGCAGTCAGACAGACTCCCGCATGCGCCCGACCGGGATCCACTCAGCATGCCCACCAGGGGGCGATGCTCTGCCCCTCTGGGGCATTGCTCTGTTGCATCCAGAGCCGTTCTAGCACCTGAGGCAGAGGCCACAGAGCCATCCTCAGTGCCCGGGCCATCTTTGCTCCAATGGAGCCTTGGCTGCGGGAGGGGAAGAGAGAGACAGAGAGCAAGGAGAGAGGGAAGGGTGGAGAAGCAGATGGGTGCTTCTCCTGTGTGCCCTGGCCGGGAATCGAACCCAGGACTCCTGCACGCCAGGCCGATGCTCTACCTCTGAGCCAACCGACCAGGGCCCAAAATGATCTTTTAAAAATGGAAGTCTGATTTCTTCTTGCAGTCATGTCCAGGCTCCAAGACTTAACCCAGGCCTTCTAAGATGTTCCCATCTACCTCAGTTTCCCCTCGGGCCTCCGCCTTCCCATGTCTGAGCTTTTGCCATGATGATGTTTAACCCCTCTAAGTGTCATGCTGTTCCATGTTCCCTAGGAGCCCCTGTGCTTGGGATGCTGCTGGGATGCTGTCAGCCCCCGTGGCCCAGACCCTTGTATCTGGCTGAATCCTACTCACCCTTCTCAGAGAAGCTTCCCTGACTACCCCATCCCAGGCAGTGCTGTATGATGGTCAGCCCACAGGCTCTGGGATCTCTCTGCCATTACTAACTTGGGCAAGTTAGTCTGCGAGCCTCAGTTTCCTCATCTGTACAAAAGGGAAAGTAGTAATTTCTTTTCCGTAGAGTTTTGGGGAGGATTAAAGGAGAAAATGCAACTGAGGGGCTCCAAACAGTGCCAGGCACAAAGTGAGCGCTCAGTAATGTCAGCTGTTATCTTAGATGAGGTACCCCATGCCGTGAGGCCTCTTGCTAACACTCATCATATTTGTAATTATTCAGTTATTACCAGTCTTCCCTGCCCGACCAAAACTCCTTGACTGCAAGCCCTACTGGTCCTAGTGAGGCAGAGGTCTTGTTTATCAGTGTTGCCCCAGGGCACATAGTGGGTCCTCAGGAAACCAGGGGTAGAGTGTGGCACTGGTGGGCTCTGAGTTTTGGGTTCAGATTGCCGCCAGCAGTTTGCTAGAGGCACGATCCCGGGCAGTACTAAACTTCAGCATCTCTGAAATGGGAATGCCTATAAATTGTTCCTGGGATTCCAGTTGTGAGGACCACGTGAGATGACACATATAAAGGGTTTAGCACCATTGCTGCATGGGAGGCTCTCAGTACTGCAAGGGCTGTTCATAGTGCCCTTGTATTTGCTCCCTCCTCCTGCTCTCCTGCTGCAGGCATTGAACCTGGGCACATCCCTGGCACTGTGAACATCCCCTTCACGGACTTCCTGACCAACGAGGGCCTGGAGAAGAGCCCCGAGGAGATCCGCCGCCTATTCCAGGATAAGAAGGTGGACCTGTCCCAGCCACTGGTGGCCACTTGTGGCTCTGGTGTCACAGCCTGTCATGTGGCATTGGGGGCCTACCTGTGTGGCAAGCCTGATGTGGCCATCTATGATGGCTCCTGGGTGGAGTGGTACATGCGTGCCCAGCCTGAAGAAGTCATCTCCGAGGGCCGGGGGAAGACCTGCTGAGGCTGGGCAGGACATGACACAGGAAACTCAGGTGACACCCAGCCAGCCACCAGCTGTACCCAGCCCGATTGTTCTGATGCTGTTTTCACCAGAAGAATGTTTCTTCCTCCCAACTTATGTGGCACATGGGGCAACACCCCAGAAGCCAGGAGTTCTCTTGACTTGCAGGCTCCCAGTGGAGGCAGGAGAGAAGGTGACGGTGGGCACAGGGGAAGGGGAGCCCCCACACGGTGCTGAGCTGGGCCCCATCTCCCTTCTGTCTTACTATTGAGAAAATAAAACAGCCAAGTGCTAAATGCTTCTAACTCGGGGGCTGCCTTGTTTCCTAAGGAGCCAGGGGCTCCAGCGTGCCCAGCAGAGGGAGCTCCACAGAGCCTGAGGGTCTTGGTCCCTGCCTCTGAGCAGCGCGGGAACCCCAAAGCCCTTTTATTCCTGTAACTGCAATGCCCTCAACAAACCATCCTCTACCCTGCCCCCCAGTGCTGAGGGTTTCCCTTCTGGCTTCTGGGCTGGGTTTTTGAGGTTTTATTAAAGATTTTATCTGTTCATTTTAGAAAGGAGAGAGAGAAAAGGGGGGAGGATCAGGAAGCATCAACTCCCATATACTCCCATATGTACCTTGACCAGGCAAGCCCAGGGTTTTGAACTGGCGACCACAGTGTTCCAGGTCTGTGCTTTATCCACTGCACCACCATAGGCCAGGCTGGCTTCCGAGCTGTTTAAGCTGAATCTTTCCATGATGTGTCTGGAGTCCCACCCAAAGCCCCCTGTGAGTAAGCAGGACATCTCATTTCCAGACAGAAATGGGTCTAAAACTTAATAGAAGGCTGTACCACACTGAGGAGGCCTGTCCCAGCCCATCAGGGTATACTGGAGAATGGCCGAATTTAGCTAAATTGGAGGAGAATTCAATTTTAGACTCTGGGAGCTCACACTTGGAGACTAGCCCCTGGAGCTGCAGGGTTTGGGCAGACCCAGGGCCCATCCTTCTGCTCAAGAAGAACCTCTTCCCCCCAGCTTCCCTAGGGAAGGGACTCTGTTCTCCTCCCTTTGTCTGTTCTTCTGTGCAGAGGTGGACACAGGTGTTTGGGAAGGCCCCAAATGCTTCCTGTCAGAACCTGGGTCACCCACCCCTCCCCATCTCCAAGTCTCAGAGGCACTTCTCAATAGTAAAAGGCCAGTGTTAGCCAGTTTTGGGGAGAACCCTGGAAGGATAAAAAAAATGAGCAGTGACTTTTCCAAGGTCAGGTGATGAGTTTGTGACAGCTCGGACCAGATCCAGATTTCCTGACTCTGAATATACTCTTCACCTACAACCCCCATCACATTTCCTCTGATGATGGTGGGTCATCTCCCAGGTCCCCAGGGGTGGGGACAGAATCCTGGTTTTCCAATTGGAGCTCCAAAGTAAGTCCCAACCTCACCTGTAAAAGGGGAATAATATGTATTTCAGAAGAAGGAATTTCAGACAAGGACCAAACCTGGGGCCCATAGTGGAGTCCCATCTTTCTAGCTCAGGGTTTTTCAACCTCCGCACTGTGACATTTGGGCCAAGCCATTCTTGGTTATGGGGCTGTTTAGCAGGATTTCTGGCCTCTGCTCACTAGATGTCAGTGGACTCACTCAGTTGTGACAACCAGACCTCCAGACACGACCAAATAAATTTCCCCTGGGGAAAGGGGGACAAAAATCACCCCCAGTTGAGAACCACTGCTGAAGGAGCAAATAACATGGTTGACCACAGCAGCCAGGAACAGTGTAGATGAGGACCTCAACATGGAAGTGAGCCTTCCCTTATGTTTGAGTCGCCAAAGGCGGGACACACAAGGCCTGATGAGTTTTACAGGAAATGTATGAATCTTGAAACAGATGGGCTGAGACCCTAGTGGCGTCAGCAGTGAGATGATGAGAGACCTCATCCTACAGAGAACTCAGTGTGGGTGTATTTCTCGCTGCAGGGGGAAAACTTCTGTTAACCTGTGGCAGTTAAACAATGAGGGGGGCAGGTGATAAATAACCAAGCAACAGAATGTTCGGTAAGTGAAGGGGGGTGGCTAGGTGGCGGTAAGACATCAAACAGGACTGCTCAGGTGGAGAGCTACGGGGACTGCCTTGGTGCCGGGTCACCTAGAGTTCAACCTGGCCAGTTGAGGCTTTTGGTAAGGGACCCTGGACCCGGACCTGACACCCTGGAGACAATTTAGCAGGTGCAGAACCTTCCTTTGGTGCTGGTCTCAAACAAGCCTCATTTCCTCTCCCAAGAATGTCCCTGCCTCTTGAAGGAGCAAGGTTTGTCTGCAAACACATTTGAGGTTCTGCTCTGGCGTCTGTCTTCGCTACCCCATGCAAGGCTGCCTGACCTTGGACACATTTCTGAGTCTTGGTTTCTTCATTTAAAATGAGAGTAACAGTACCTTCCTTGAGCAATATGGGGATTGAATGAGAGAATCCATAGAAACTGTTTAGCTTGGTGCCAGGCACAGAGTAAACATCAACAGTCATTGGGGTATTTACTTATTCGGTATGTTGGTGCCTCCTATACTCCCACCATTGGGGATGAGGGAGTAAGAAATGTGAGAACTTTGTTCTGCCCTGGAAAAGCTCCCCAGCCAGGGAGGAAAAGAGGCCTATGTTGTCATATTTCCAGAGAGAATGGAGTACTGTGGAATGATTCATTTTACAAGTGAGAAGACGAGCTCAGAGAGATTTGCCCAAGGGCACGCAGCTAATTCAAGAGAGGATTAACTGGAGTTGAAGTCCTCTGGGTAGGAGCCTCTCTGAGTCTCCACGGTGCCTGTGGTGGTTTTCTGGATCTCAAGATCAAGGGAAGGATGGAGTGTAACGCAGGGTTTGGAAACAAATGTGACAAGATCGTGTAAAATGGCAAGTGTCTCCCCAGCTCCATAGGAGACACCGTGATCTGTGGGATATAAGCAAGGGGGGTTGGCTAGGTTTCGTTCCCCACCCCAGTGCACCCCCAGCAAGGTGCCCAGGTTCCTCTGAGCCAGGGCTTTTTCTGCTGAGGGTCCTCCTCCATGGGTCTGGATGGGGTCAGAGGAACCCTGCTCAGAGGCAGGAGAAAGGTTGAGATGTGCCTTCTAGGATTCTCAGGTCTTCAGCTTAACTCCCCTTGCCCCATCACCTCCTGCATGCCTGAACTCCCAGAATAAGTCAGCACTCACTGCAGCCTCCCATTCACCCCATGCAGTTCAGGCAGGAACTTGCAACACTGTACAATGTGCATGATGAAATTTTTATCTACCCAGCAAATATTTGCTGAGCACCCCTCTGTGTCAGGGACAGTTGGAAGTTTCCCAATCTTGTCTAACCAGCTGCACTGGAATATGGCCATTCTCTGGGTCATTCACTAGAGGGATCATAGTCTGAAGAAGCCCCTATCCCACACTGGAATCAACTCAGCAAGACCCCAGAAGGTCTGCCTTCCAGGCCCTGCTGGTCATGGCCTCAGTCATCTCCTCTGAAAACTGGGAGCAGACAGCCCTGCCATGCACAGAGTGGGTGTGATGTCAAATAAGGTGATGCTCAGAACAATATGAAGTATCACATCTACTAGAATAACCCCAGCTATATAAGGCAACAGAGCTTTCTTATCCTTAACTCATGGCGAATGAGTCATTCAGGTAGAGATGAAGTTTTCAGGTTAATAATTTTAAGCACCAAAATCTTTCACATATTAACCTATGAGGTTGTGGAACATATATACTGAGGGGACTTGAACTCCCAGTGGCTTTGTTTCAGGTCTTTATTGCACAGTGATACCTTCAAGGACTGTTTGCCCCTGAACTAACTGGCCTCGACTGATGTGCCTTTCCAGGGCTCATGTCCCTGCACCTCTGTCTCAGGCCAGCCTTGCTGAGTCCTCCAGAAGCTCCACCTGCTTCTAGGTGGGACCACTGTCTCTGGTTGATGCCACCGCCCATTCCAGTAGCTTACACCAGTGTGTTGAGCTGGAGACTCTCGACTCTGGGCCTGCAGTGGCTGGCTAGACTCAGATATTCGTGTCCACTGCCTGCTCCGCAATCTGTGTTCTCTGACTCTGCATGGTCACCACGCGGGGCCATCTGAGCCCAGAGTTTTCGGAGACTCCACCTCCCTTGTCCACAACCAGCAAGCACTGAGGGCTTTGGATTTCTACCTCTGTTTCTACGGCCTTGGTCCAGGTCCCTGGCCTAGCATCCCCGAAACTCACAGATACAGCCTGTCATCCGTCAGCTCCAGTATACCCTGAGGGATAGGCCTTGCCTCAGGACCTGGGTGGGGCAATGGAGGCTGAAGACAGACCCTCGGGGAATCGGGAATCGGCCTAGGAGAGAGTGGCTGACCAACAGCTCTCGACAGGTGTGGTGAGGAGTACACAGAGCAGGAGAGGGGGAGCTGGTTGCTGGTTTGAGAGGCACCTCTGCCCAGGCTGACAGCCCCTTTATGAATACCTGGGCCCTGTCTCCTCTCCATGTGGAGACACAGCCAGGGACAGCATTCAAAGCATAGCCCCTGGAGGCACCGGTACCTCCTACTCCCTGGCTCTGAGTGTGGGTGGGCAGGTGCCTCAATTTCCTCATCTGTGAAGTGGGGATAATCCAATACCTGCCTCATAGGATCAGTTTCCTACACTGAGAACAGAGAGCCCTTACTCATAGCCTGTCCTGCTCCCACTCCTGCCCTTGAGTGTAACATCTTTTTTGTTTATTCTTTATTTTATTGATTTTAGAGAGAGGAAAGGAGAGATAGGGAGAGGCAGGAACATCAATCTGTTCTTGTATGTGCCCTAACCTGGGATCAAACTGGCAACCTCTGTACTTTGGGGCAATGCTCTAATCAACTGAGCTATCTGACCAGGCCAGGGTAACATCTTATTCATGGTTCTTCTTCCTGGCCTCAGCACAGTGATGGACATGAACAGGGCTGAATGAACGTTTGGCATATGCATAAATATGTAGGGCTAAGAGAGACCCTAATAATCTCTCCTATTTACTGAGCAATTTTCATGTCCAGGGAGGATGCTAAATGCTCTGTATCCATTTAACCCAACAACTCAGAAGTAGGTATTATTAACCCCAGTTTTACAGGTAAGGAAAATAGGTCACATGAAGACTAGGGCTGGGATTGGAATCCTGGCTAGAATGACTATAGAATGGGGGAGTGGGTCATAGAAGAGGAGTGGGGTTCTCTCTGGATGGGGGGGGGGGTCATAAGCCCTTCCTACAAATGCATTCACATGCACACATGCTCACACCTTTGTTCACAGATGAGGAATAAGGGGGAACCAGAAGCTAAATGACTTCCAGGCTACATGTGCATTCCAATCAGTTTCTCCAGGACTCTTGTATAAGAGATGTATTCCCTCTCTTTAAAGTATGTAGTAACAATCAGCAGAGAAGAAAGCAAAGAAAAAAGCAATCATCAGGTGCTAAAAATCAGGCACAATAATTGGCTGAAAGAATGCGGTAAACTGCAGAATTGTATGTATCAGACTGAGATGGGAGGGGCCTCCAAGAATTTCCAGGTGAGCTGGGTACCCCGAGCTGGAGCAGAGGGGAGAGTTATTACCCCAGTGACACTGATTCATGTGCACTTTCTTCTCATCGCTTCTCTGACAACCTTTGCTCCCTCTCACTTCTGCGTCTCGTAGCCTTTCCCCATTTCTGAACCATGAAAGGCTTAAAAGTCACAAAAGTATCTAATGAAACTATATACGCACTTACCTTATGATCCAGCAATCCCAATTCTAGGAATTCACCCGGAAGATACACTTCCAACAGTATGAAAATATTTATGCATAATTGAGTTACTTGTAATAGCATTGTTTCTCATTGTAAACTTTTGGAAACCACCTAATATATACAGGGACGTTTGAATAAACTATGGTAAGATCCCACAATGGCGAGTTGTGTTGCTGTGAAGGAATGAGGAAGGGCTCTATGAAATGTGTGAACTGATTTCTGAGATGTATTGTTAAGTGAAAAAAGAGCAAAGGGCAAAAGAGCAACTATACTCAGCTGCCTTTTGTGTAAGAAAGAAGTAAGAAAGTATGCATGTATCTCTTCATTCCAGTGAAGGAAAACACAGAAAGAATAAACCAGACACTAGTGGGATTGGCTGCCTCCGGAGATGGGTGGGAATAGAGTGGGACAGATGTGGTAATATCTGCCTACTCTTCTGTATGTGATTTCTTGCATCCTTTGACTTTTAGAATTGTGTTATTATGTTTCACATATTCAGAAAAATAAAATAACAAGGAAGGGCAGGATGAAATGTTAATACATATAGAAACAAGCATAGCAAGCTGTCCTTCAAATAGATCATATAACCACACAGAACAAGGGAAAATTAACCCAGTGGCTTCCCCTGCCCACCCAAGTAACTCTTGAATGTGGTATTTGGGGCTATTTTGACTGTGTCCTTAGCAAAAAGAGCAAACAAAACATAAATGCCCTGGAAATAAATATTGAAGTCTTCTTATTTGTTTGTTTTACACAGTTACGGGTCACCATTATGGAACTAAGACTGAGCAAATATTGTGGATATGAGAACTGACATTCTCCCTACTGGAGAGAGGAAAAACAAAGATGGAAAGGGGAAGCCAGGGGTAGAGTCTGTGGCGCTGGAGTGGAATTGGAGGTACCAGGGTGAACTCAGGATTCCTAAGACAGATATAGAAATAGATATAATGTGTGTGTGCACGTGTACTTGCACATGCATGTCTCCTCGCTCTAGCTCTGTTCCCTGAGAGGGCCTGGAAGCAATGCCCTCCGACTGCAATGAGCCTCCCCAGTGCTCAGATCTTGGCTCTATCTACCATTCCCCATCGAAAGGAACTGGCACTGCTGGGGCAGGCCAAGTGCAATGTGAGCCTGGGTCGTTTGGGTAAACCAGAAACTAAGGAAGTGCTCCGAGAGTGATGGGGACAGGTCAGAAAGATACAAGACACTTGGGGGAGGAGGAATAGAAAGTCATTATTTGTGGATAAAGATTTCAGTTTTTCAAGATGAAGAGGGATAATGATGATGATGATATCACAACAGTGTGCATGTACTTAGTGCCACTGAAATCTACATTTACAATGGTGAAGACGGTGTCAGGGAAACTTGTCCTCTAACCTCGTAGAGGTTTATGCTTGAGATCCTGCGAGTTGTAATGACAAAGGACAGATTAGCAAGAGAAAAGACAGATTTCTCTCACATATAACTGTACACCCATATGGAAGTTCACAAAGAAATGTGACTCAAGGAGGGAATTTTGGGTTTATGTACCATTTTAGGAAGGGGAAGGACAGGGGGAGAAGGGAACTTTGAGGAAAACAAATGACTTCTTTTTTTTTTTTTTTTTGTATTTTTCTGAAGCTGGAAACGGGGAGAGACAGTCAGACAGACTCCCGCATGCGCCCGACTGGGATCCACCTGGCACGCCCACCAGGGGCGACGCTCTGCCCACCAGGGGGCGATGCTCTGCCCCTCAGGGGCCGTCGCTCTGCCGCGACCAGAGCCACTCTAGCACCTGGGGCAGAGGCCAAGGAGCCATCCTCAGCGCCCGGGCCATCTTTGCTCCAATGGAGCCTTGGCTGCGGGAGGGGAAGAGAGAGACAGAGAGGAAGGAGGGGGGCGGTGGAGAAGCAAATGGGCGCTTCTCCTATGTGCCCTGGCCGGAATCGAACCTGGGTCCCCCGCACGCCAGGCCGACGCTCTACTGCTGAGCCAACCGGCCAGGGCCACAAATGACTTCTTAATAGAGGATAGAGAAAGGACACTTATGGGAAAACAAATTACTTTTAAGAAAGATAGCCTGACTAGGTGGTGGTGCAGTGGATAGAGTGTCGGACTGAGATGTAGAGGACCCAGGTTCGAGACTCCGAGATCGCCAGCTTGAGCGCGGGCTCATCTGGTTTGAGCAAGGCTCACCAGCTTGGACCTCAGGTCGCTGGCTCAAGCAAGGGGTCACTCTGTCTGCTGTAGCCCCCCAGTCAAGGCACATATGAGAAATCAATCAATGAACAACTAAGGAACCGCAACAAAGAATTGATGTTTCTCATCTCCCTTCCTGTCTGTCTGTCCCTATCTATCCCTCTCTCTGACTCTCTCTGTCTCTCCCACAAAAAAAAAAAAAAAAAAAAAAAAAAAAAAAGAAGAAAGATAAATGGGTCCTTAGGAGACTAGCTAGGATATATGATAGTTTTGTGACAATACCTATTTAGGTGTAGTTCGTACTTCCAGTCTCCAATGATAAGAATCAGTCTTTCTTGGTGGCTCCTAGAGAGGGGACTTAAGACAATTAAGTTCCTTTGAATTCTTTTGGGGAGTCTGTGCTTTTAGGAGTTCAGAGAAAAAATTTATTCTCAAATATTTTCAGCTCAAAAGAATTTTCATGCCACGGTGCTGTATTCTGGACCACGTCAATGGTAAATTTCATGTTAGGTGTGTTTACTACAATTTCAAAAAATATGAAGTGTTCTATGTTCTAAAAAGGATATATAGGTGCCAGCTTAGAGGGGTTTCCATTGACCAAATTGTAGACAATTTGAGCACCAAAATATATACATACTAACAGTAACAGTTTATAACCCATATAATACAATAAGAATCCAATAGTCCATTCTGAAATAAATGAATGAATGAGAAGGGAAGTATCTCCCTTACAACAGAATGCCACCTGATAAATGTAGAGGAGATGTTAGAATTAGAAGGAAAAAAAAAATCACAATTTGGCAATCATCGTAGTCACAATTTTTTTTTATTATTCATTTTTAGAGAGGAGAGAGAGAGAGAGAGAAGGGGGGAGGAGCTGTAAGCATCAACTCCCATATGTGCCTTGACCAGGCAAGCCCAGGGTTTTGAACCAGCGACCTCAGCATTTCCAGGTTGATGCTTTATCCACTGCACCACCACAGGTCAGGCCCATAGTCACAATTTTTATGGCAAGAATCATTAATGAAGAGGTAAATAAGTTTGATATGGAAAGCAGGATATTTTTGCAACTTTTCTCTAAGCCTAAAATTAGTTCAAAACAAAATGCTATTTTTAAAACATAGGTATTTCTGATTCAGTTTCAGCCAGGGCTGCTAACCGCACCCACATTCTAAAACAAGGTGCTGGAGCATCTAACACAGTTCTTGCCAAGGTGGTTAGGAAACCTTAGGAACTTAGAAGTTCAGAAATCTTAGGAAACCACCCCCTCACCCCGCCTAGGGCAGAGACAGGGAAGATGCCAGGGGGAGCACCGGAAGGCGGACAAGGCTTCCTCTGGAAGTGACGTTGGGATGCTGAGGCACTTCACTTCTCCGGCCTTAGGTGGGGAGGCGCCTCCACCTCTGCAGGCTGAGTGAGAGGGGTTTCAAGCAGGCCCTTTGCTGAGCTTACCTGTGTGTTCTGGATTCTGGGGGGCTCCTAGGCTGGGTGGTACCCAGCGGGGGGGAAGCCTGCAGGTGGCTTGTTGGCTGCTCAGTAGTGGAGTCAGGAGACAGGGAGGTGCAGGCTAAACCCGTCGGGGGAGGGTGGGAGGGTGTGGGGCTCCCGGGGGACCAGCTGAGGTCCTGGGTGAAGGGAGATGGCTTGGGGCTTTATGCATGCAGGGTGCAGGGTGGGTGGGAGGGAGGTGGTCCTTGAGTGGAGTGTTCCAGGAAGCTAACCAGGAGGAAATTGCGGTGTGAGCCACTCCTAGCAATGGGGGCTCCAAAGAACATTCAAAAACAACCCTCCAGGAAAATAACAGCAAAACAAAAAACGAGCCAGTGTGAATCATTGCTCTGGCCTGAGCAAAGCCACAGTGGAGGACGTGGGCACTGGGCAAGGGCAATCTTTCCTATTTTTTCCCATCCTTATCCCACGCTGCCACGGAGGAAAAGGGCGGTGGAGCGCAGAGGAGCAGGAGGAGAATCCGGGCTGGGAAAGCCCACAGAACCCCCCCTGGGCTTGTCCTCTGTAAAATCGGAGTTGCAGTCCATCTCCCTGTGGGGTTAGGATTAAAAGAGATAATGGAGGAAAGGGCTTGGCATAGACCCTCTCGCAGCAGGGCGAGGTCCGAGGGACCCAGGGAATGGAGAGTAGCAGCTGGTTCTGTGTGATTCCTGTTTCAAGCTGTGGAATGACAGCCACAGGAGCCAGAGGGACGTTTGCATGAGAGTGGTATCCCTGGAGGAGGCTGGTTAGAGCTGACTATTATTATTTCCAATTTGGAAATGGGGCAACTGGGGTTCACAGAGATGAAGTGACATTCCCAAGCCGCCCAACTGGCAAGCCACAAAGCCTGGGCCGGCAACCTTGTCTGGGAGCTTTTGTCCCTTAGCGACTGCTGTCTTGGCTCACTTTCAAGTTGATTTCAGAGCCACATTAAAAAGCACCTGGAGCTGCTCTTCCCGGAAGGGACAGCAGGGTGGCAGTGTAACCAGCATTTGGCTTTCCTCCGGGGTAACTGTCAACCCAGAAAGCATCTGAGGAATGTTTGGCTTTATCCTCTAATGGGGAAGGCTGCAAACAACTCTGAAGAGTCCCCGTCTGTGGTTACAAACAGCACTGTCTGGGATTCTGAGTTATGTCAAAGCCTCTTGAACCCACCTCCCCAAACAGAAGCCCCCTCTAGACCAGGGACCACCCTTGAGATTTTTCTTCATCTCTGTGTTTTAATGTCTGGTACACAGTCGTCACTCAACAAACAGTGATGGCACTGAATGATGGCTGGTTGGGAGGGAGGGGTCCGGAGTCCCTTTCCAGCGGTGAGTGTACCCCACCCCCCAATCTCTGCCACCCAAACATGGCTTCCTCCTGACAAAACCCAGCCACAGGTAAGGATGTGTGTCATCTGTCAGCTTTATTTAAGGACCTTGGGTCTTGCCACCTGGTTCTTAGTTGCCCTCATCGGTGAGGTTTTTGCTTCAGGTGGGAACATTTTAGATTCTGGCTGAGGGTTGCTGGTGTCCTGGGATTGGGAGGGTGGGGAGGGCTCTGAGGAAGAAGGGGGGTCAGGCTGGCTCAGTTAAGCTTTCCCCTTTACTTTGAAACCAGAGGTGCTGGCTCAGCCTCCATTGACACCTCCAGGGCCACAATCAGCAGGGCAGCTGTGGTAGGATGGCAATGAGCCCCCAAAGTGATCTCAGTTGCAAACCTGACTATGTCACCCCCTGCCTGCAACCTTCAATTTGCTCTGGTTTTGTTTTAGCTAACAATGATTGAGGCTCGCTGAGTGCCAGGAGCCCTGCTGGTCTTTCAAGACCAGTTCTAGCTAAAATTGGTTGAGGCTCACTGAGTGCCAGGAGCCCTGCTGGTCTTTCAAGACCAGTTCATAACTCCATTCATTCATTCGTTCATCCATTCATTCAATATACTAAAACCAGGGACTATGCCAGGTGTTTTCCAGACATTATTATATAATTTGATTTTCACAGCAATGCTCTAGGACTACCACAATTCCTAATTTTCAAAAAAGAAAACTGCCCTGGCCGGTTGGCTCAGTGGTAGAGCGTCGGCCTAGCGTGCGGAGGACCCGGGTTCGATTCCCGGCCAGGGCACACAGGAGAAGCGCCCATTTGCTTCTCCACCCCTCCGCCGCGCTTTCCTCTCTGTCTCTCTCTTCCCCTCCCGCAGCCAAGGCTCCATTGGAGCAAACATGGCCCGGGCGCTGGGGATGGCTCCTTGGCCTCTGCCCCAGGCGCTAGAGTGGCTCTGGTCGCAACATGGCGACGCCCAGGATGGGCAGAGCATCGCCTCCTGGTGGGCAGAGCGTTGCCCCATGGTGGGCGTGCCGGGTGGATCCCGGTCGGGCGCATGCGGGAGTCTGTCTGACTGTCTCTCCCTGTTTCCAGCTTCGGAAAAATGAAAAAAAAAAAAAAGGAGAGAAAACTGAGGTTCAGAGAGGAAGTTGCTTTATGGAGAAAAACAGAGCCTTGGGTGGTAACAGAGAACCCTCCCCCAGCATGGGGTCAGGCTGCGCAATGTGCAGGGCCTGTGTGTGTAACACTGCAGTCAGTGCGGGTAGACTCAGACCCTTCCCTCTCAGTCTAAGACCAGGACTGAAACATCAGAGAGAAAGTTAAGGACAGTTGCCCTTTTAGCCCTTGTGCCTACTTGGTCCCAGATTTCATGAAGAGCTGCCCCTCTCTTTCCCCATCCTGCAGTATCTACCATGTCAGTGCCCCCTCTGGAGTTATCTGGCTCCTCCTATCCCTTTCCTAATTATAGCTAGGAAAACTGAGACCTCTCTCCCCTTACCTCATTTTACAAAAGTCAGGATGAAAACCAGTTCTCCAGACTTTGATCCAGTGCCCCGTCCACTTTTCCTTCCTAGAAATCTTGCCCAATGAGTGCTGACAATCCATGGCAAGGAAATAGGAGAAAGGCAAGGTGCTGGAAATGCACTTGGAACCCACCTGGGTTTGGGCCAGCCTGCCACTCACCAGCTGCCAGTCACTTCACTTGAGTCCTCATCTATACGATGGATATAGTAACAGCAGCCTCACAGGGCTGCTGAGAGCTTCAGTGAATAATATAGATACAGGAAGCATCTGGAATACAGTGGGTGCTCAGTCAACTTTAAGCCCAACTATGTTGCCTTCAAAGAACTGATGTGGAGAAAGAACCAGCTCCCCTCTCTCCACCCCGCCCTCATACAAAGGGCAGAAGGAAAGAATATTAGAAAACAGATACAGGTAAGTGTTATGGAATTCTTCCCACATTTATCAGCTGTTTGATAACCCAGCTTGGACAAAGGGAAATCAATAACGTGGAAAATAAATGGGAGGATTGCTGATTTAGGGTATCACCCACTATTTTCCCAGTGACTCCGAACTTGACTTTTGCATAAACACAGTAATTTGCCCAACTGGGCTTCTTCAAGAGACCCCAGTTTGTGGGCCTCCCAGAAAGGCAGATTGCGGGCATCCGGGGACCCTCAACCCGGGCGCCCCAGCTCCCGGCGGCGCGGACTACATTTCCCAGCATGCCCCGCGCGCAGTACCTGCCCGCCTCCAGCCCTCGGGAGCCGGGAGGATGCAGAAACGGGGCCCAGAAATGAGGATGGAGGCCGGGGAGGCAGCGCCGACGGCGGGGGCGGGCGGCCGCGCTGCGGGCGGCTGGGGCAAGTGGGTGCGGCTCAACGTGGGGGGCACGGTGTTCCTGACCACCCGGCAGACGCTGTGCCGGGAGCAGAAGTCCTTTCTTAGCCGCCTGTGTCAGGGGGAAGAGCTGCAGTCGGACCGGGTGAGGCCCTTTAGGTGGGCGGTGTGGGGCTCGGGGTCTAGGGCTTTGGGCTCTCTGGTCCGCCACGGCCTCCGGGCTGGGAACCGGCAGGTTTTATTTACAAAGAGCCAGAAGCGGGAAGAACTGGCTGGAGGAGGGGAGGAGGAAGTGGATCCGAGAGCGAGGAATATGCCTATTGCCTTGGCAACGGGAGAACGCCGGGCCTCGGTCATTTGTAGCTTATGAGACTTCCCTGGGCTCCCACTCCAGGAGGCTGGTGGATGGGATCCAAGTCTCCCCCCTTCTTTGGGGCTGTGGGGACAGACAGACAGACACGTAGGGCCCTCAGTCCTTCCCAAACGGGACTTTCACACTGCACGGGGGAAGGAGTGGGTGAGGCAGGCTGCTTCTCCCTCCCTTTGGGGTGTGGGAGGCCTAGGTGTGCAGGGAGCTGGGTGGAGAAGGCCTAGGGCGCTCTCTGAGCTGGGCTGCATTGGGAGCGGTGCTCGGCTGGCAGGCACCTGGTCTGGGGTTCCATCTGGTTCTGCTGTAAACTGCTTGCCTGACCTTTAGGGTTGGCCCCTTCCCTGGTCCAGGCTCAGCCTCCTGTCTGTAACGAGGGGACACTGGTCTGGAGATGACCTCAAGGCCTCCTTCTGCCCCAATCCCTGACCATCTGATGTTGTGACCTTGAGCCAGCTCCCTCACCTCTTGATGCTCTTTTCTCCCTATAGACCTGCCCACTGTGCCTCCCTGCCTCCCTGCAGGCTGAGGGTGTCCAGTGAGATAGCGGCTCCTTCAGAAACCTACAAACACCCAGAATGACTGGGGATTTGGTGGAGACAGTGTAGGGCTTGCTTCAAGGGAACAATACCTCTAAGGAGCCCTACCTTGGGTCGGGTTCCACTGAGACCTCACTGGATGCTCATAGTGACCCCTAGTTATGGGGGAGAGGAGTAAGATTCAGAGAGGCCAAATTACTGGCCCAAGGTCACACAGTCAGGGAGAGGCAGAGGCAGAATTTGAGTATTTTTCCTCCATCATGCTACTTCGTTCCAGGGAATAACAGACTCTGTGCTCTTATTCCTTCCTTCCTTCCTGTCCTGAAGTGAGGGGTAGACAGGGGGAGACCTCACTCTTCCCCTCTCACAGCCTGTGCCCCTCACCTCTAGGATGAGACTGGGGCCTACCTCATTGACCGCGACCCCACCTACTTCGGGCCCATCCTGAACTTCCTGCGGCATGGCAAGCTGGTGCTGGACAAGGACATGGCTGAGGAGGGTGAGTTGGTCCAGGGGGCTGGCCGGGCGCACATACTAGCCCTGCCCTCTGCAGCCTGCCAGGCCTTCTGTGGAGATCCAAAGCCATTTTTCCCAGCCTGGAGAAACAGCTTCTTTCCTCAGTGTTCCCTGCCTCTTCCCATCCCTGATAGGGCTGAATCCCAAAGCTTCTGCCTGGGCTGAGCCCAGGGGCTCTGCCAAGCTGACCAGCCTGTGCTTTCACTGTTGCGGAGGTGATGGAAATATGCCGGCAGAGGTTAGAGGGAGCCAGTGAGGCTAGCAGCCTCCATTGTGAACAGGGCTGCCCTTTCTCCTGGCCTCCTGGGACCAGGTGTGAGCAGGTTGGAGCTGGGCAGGGTGATCCAGCATCTCGGGTGCCTGGTGAGGGTTTGCAGTCAGCAGGTGGAGGACTCTTCCTCCGGTTCAGTAACTTCTGCAGCAGAGTGCTGGTTGTGGGCAGAGGCAGGAAAGGAGGGAGCCTGTCCCCAGCGGGGGTTTCGACCCTCCCAGACCTGGGTGGCTGAGACCCTGTAGATGCTGACTTCTGGGCCCAGTAAATAGTGGGAAAACCTTGCCTGGGGGGATGGCCTCTGGAAAGAGCCTCAGCCAGGGGCAGGGACCACACTCAGTGCCTAGTCAACCGTTCCTTGGGGCACAGGGTGTGGCTCTGGGTCAGCTGACCTGGCCAGGCCAGCTTGGACATTGTCACTTCTTCTTTCTGAGCCTCCACCTCCTGGATATGAAGTGTAGGTGGTGATCTACACTGGGCAGAGCATATTTTACAACAGCTAATGTCATGTACCCTGTGTGTGTCTAGCACAGCCCATCTCTCTTCCCTTGTGGGTCCCCAGTGGGCTAGGACTTCAAAGTCAGAGCCCACTGTGGACACTGGCTCAGCAGGGCCCACAGCTTCCCGGAGAGCCCCTCTGGGAGCACAGGTAGCATGGGCATGGCCTGGGCCCAGGAGCATGTCCCTTAGGGAGGAGAAAAACACTCCAGCTGCGTCATAGCCAACACCTGTTTACAGTTTCTGGGTTTCTCCCTGTTTTGCCATCCCAGCACCTTCAGACAAGGCTAGACCTCCGTGCAGGGGGCCGGGGGTTCTGGGAGGAGACTTGCTAGGTGTGACACCGGAAAAGTCACTTATCATTTTGTGCCTTGGTGCCACATCTGTGAAATGGGGTGACAGTAGCACCCACTTGCTGAGCTGCTGTGAGGAATAGAGGAGCTGACACAAGCGCATCACTTAGTGCAATGTGGACCAGTGCCCTGAGGACCAGTGATGCAGTGTTAGTTTGTCATCCACAGGGCTCCACGAGGGGCCCTAATACAGCACCACTCACTGACCGCCAGCTCTATATTAGGTGCTGTGTGGACACCGGGAACAGCGGGTGGGTCAGACATGGGCCCTGTGCCTAGGAAGCCCACAAACCAGTCATGGAAACAATCAGAAGAGTCCCTGACCTGAAGGAGCTTAGGGGCGTCCAAAGGCTTGGGGCCGGTCCACTTCACTGGAGAGGTGGTTCCGTTTCCTTAACAGTATGGGCACAATAATGCCTGCTTCCTCATGTCCCCAGGGCTTGGGATGAGCCCAGGAGGGGCTTCACAAACTGTAAAGTATGGTGGTCAGGGATATGCACCTGCACAAGGATCATGCATTTACAGTGGGCTCTGAAGTTAGTAGGGCTTGAGTTTAAATCTCAGAGCTGCCGCTCAGTGGCTGTGTGGACTGAGATGAGCTGCTTCTCTTTCTGGCCCTTGGCTCCCATTTCTTCTGTGGGGCAATGGAATTACCTACTTCTAGTTCTGAGAATGAACTGCAATAAAGAATGGAAAATGCCTAGCTTAGCGCCTGGCCCTTGGTATGTGCCTCATGGAGGGGAGCCTGTAATAAGGGTCAGCCAAGGCCCTTCTCATTGTAGCATTCTAGGGTCCAGTTCCAACAAGTCTGCTGCCTCTTGATAGCTCCCGAGCAGCCCCCAGATTAGGAGACTGGTAGGCATCCCTCAGTCACCATGCTCATCACGGCAGACATGTTGGGCCACTGAGTGGCGGT
This sequence comes from Saccopteryx leptura, assembly GCF_036850995.1. NCBI lineage: Eukaryota > Metazoa > Chordata > Mammalia > Chiroptera > Emballonuridae > Saccopteryx > Saccopteryx leptura. The sequence goes on from NC_089503.1 coordinate 309,338,315, forward strand.
ATCTCACCCTTTCCACAGAGAGTGTAGGATACGAGGAGGGAAATATTCCTTCTTGCTTGACCCCTGAATTCAGAGATGCTTGTCACCCTCGTGTGACTGGAACAGGAGGTACGTTTGGAGGTCGAAAAGACATGGGGGCAGTGAGAGTGATCCAGGGACGGTTCTGTCTGTGCCAGGGGTCCTGGAGGAAGCTGAGTTCTACAACATCGGCCCACTGATTCGCATCATCAAAGACCGGATGGAGGAGAAGGACTACACCATCACCCAGGTCAGGGAGCAGGGGAGCAGTGGGGCAGCACCCACAGTCCGAGCAGTTAGTGATGGGGAGAGGGCGGTGGGCAGAGGGGGGGAGGCGGGAGAAAGGTTGGGGGGGGCAGGGTAATTGTCCAGCTCCCAGACTGCCCAGCAAAGCCCCAGGCTGGGAGATACACACTGGTTCTTTCCCTGCCCTGGATCTGTTTGCTCTGTGACCTTGGGCCAAGCACATCCCTCTCAGGACCTTGATTTCCTGTGGTGGAATACAGAAGGGCCAAGAACTGTCCGCCCTTCCCTTCCTCACAGGTGAAATGGGTTCAGTGTGGGGGTATAGGGAGCCCTTTGGGGAGCAATACAGGATTAGTAAATTGTCTATTTCATGGAATCAGGTGGTCCCCTGGTGGGCACAGTACACCTGTTGGAGCTGGCATTTCTGAGCTTGAACCCTGGGCCTCAGTGACAAGTCTGTAGGAGGAGCTGGAGAGATTGTCCACTGCCCTGGCAGAAACAATCTGAGTTAACCTGAGATCAGATTTGCCCTTAGAGAAGGGGAAAGGCCTGGCTAGCCCCTTATCCACAGCCACAGACACGCTCCCTGTGGAGGTTGGAGGAGGGAGAAGGCTGGGCTCCCTGGGGTGGCTGGCCAGTGTGGAGGAAGGAGCCCCATCCAGGAGCCAGGTGTGGTAGGAAACAGGTTGTAAGGCACCATCTCCTAGCCTCAGATTGAAGGCAGGGGGCTCCGTGCCTCCTGGAGGGCCTGTCTCCATTAATGATCCAGAATGTCCCCCCAAGTCCCTCCCTTCCCTCTGGCATCACCTGTGTTCCAGTTCTGGTTCTGCCACTCTTTAGCTGGGTGACTTTGGTCAAGTAACTGACCCTCTCTGAGCCTCCATGAAAAAATCCCGTAATTTAGAGTGTTTGGAAGGATTGAGATCACGAATGTCAAGTGCCCGGCACAGTCGGCACTTGGAACATGGCTCCCGTCTTCCCACACTGCCGCCCTCCTCTTCTCTTTCTAGGGTGTAGGAGGAGGGAGAAGCTAGGGAGAAGGCAGGTGCTCATCCCCCTCCTGGGGTGCCCGTTGCCCCCATAAGTACCCTTCATATTGCCCTTCTGCCTCCAGGTCCCGCCCAAGCACGTGTACCGCGTGCTGCAGTGCCAGGAAGAGGAGCTCACACAGATGGTGTCCACCATGTCTGATGGCTGGCGCTTTGAGCAGGTGGGCTGGGGACATGGGGACCATGCCCAGGATCTCCCAGTCTCCAGGCAAAGCAGGCCCCTCGCTTCCTTCAGCTACAGCCTTGAATTCTCCATTGCCGCCTCCACCTGGGGTGTGGAGGTCTTCTTAAGTTTAAGTAGACAAAATTAGGGAAGGCCACACTTTGGCAACAGATTGACCGAGACAGAGAGAGTGGAAGCCCCACTTGCTGCCGGGCAACTCCACGCATCCTCCTCGGTGGGAGTGTTCACAGCAACCGGTAGTAGTCCATACGGTAGTATGAGCGAGTCTCTGGTCCCAAGTGACAGCTCGGTTGCAAGGAGTTGAGATCCACATAGGTGAGCCAAGCCTGCGTAAGGTTAACACCTCCTGGAACAATTCCATAAGCACAGCTCCCTGCATCTGCAAGGGATGTACCTAGTTACAGGCGTTGCCACATTCAGGGGAGACCAGAGCTGCGGCTTCTGAGGAATTTATAGTGACCTCTAGTTCCCAGTCCAGGTGCAGGCTCCCCATCAGGGAATTTATTATCATAAGCGGTGTTGCCCTAGTATTACTATAGCAGGCGTCCTCCGGTTTCCAGAGGAGCAGAGCCGGTGAGTTAACCTGAGATCAGATTTGCCCTTAGAGAAGGAGAAAGGCCTGAGTAGCCCCTTATCCACAGCCACAGACATGCTCCCTGTGGAGGGTGGAGGAGGGAGAAGGCTGGGCTCCCTGGGGTGGCTGCCAGTGTGGAGGAAGGAGCCCCATCCAGGAGCCAGAGGCCTGATTCACATCTAGGCCTCACCAGTGACATGCAATCACATCTCTCTGGGCCTCAGTTTCCTAATCTATGATTCACACTGTTATGAAGATTAGAAGGATTACTGATAAAGTCCCTAGCCCAGGGTAGGACTCTAGACATTGGCACAAGTTGGCATCATGCAAATAATTAGAAGTATTTAAGTTTGTAAGACCCCAGAGAGGCCTTGGGATCTGAGTCTAACTCCAGGTCTACTCTTCCTGGCTGGGGCCTTTCAGCAGGTCACCCCCTCTCCAGGCCTTGTCTGCTGGATCAGCTGGTATTTTTCTCTGCCTGTGGGTTGAGGGTCCCTGCGGGCTGAGTGAGGCCTGTCATGTGCAGGGTCTTTAACAAGCCAGAGGGCCAGTGGGTGTGGTTATTCTAGGAACCCCAGAATAAAGGTGGCACCGCCCTTGAGAGCCTATGAGAGTCTTTGGCAATTGCAAGTCAGAGCCAGTAGGTCAGGGACCACTGGTCATTTATCCTCTGGCCTAAGGAGTGAGTGAGCCATCCTACCTCTGCTTCCAAAAATGAACAGAATATTCTTTGGGGCTCCCCCATGCCAGTCTGGTTCTAGGGCTGTTTCAGCACATCTGGTACAGAAGGTGACAGCCTGCCCATGATAGGTCTCCTGCTTTTAGGAAGTGGTCTGCTAGATCTAGGCTGGGCCAGGGCTGTGGGGTGGGAGGGAGGGGCAGCAGTGATACCACCCCTTCGTCCAGGGCCCAGGCCCAGCCAGGCCCAGTGGAGATGGGGGAGGGGGGAGATTTGACTTTTAGCCCAGAGTTGTTCTCAGGAAACCCAGGGATGTGCCTGAGCAAGCAGCCAGGTCAGGACACAAGTTGGTATCTTGACAAGTGCTAATGTCCACCTCCTCCCTTCTCACTGCCCCCCAACTGGACCTGTCATCTTTCTCCCCGTGCGGCACCCCTCTAGCTGGTGAACATCGGCTCTTCCTATAACTACGGCAGTGAGGACCAGGCGGAGTTCCTGTGCGTGGTATCCAAGGAGCTCCACAGCTCCCCCCACGGGCTGAGCTCTGAGTCCAGCCGCAAAACCAAGGTGAGCCGCCAGCTTCAGCCTTCCGCTTTCCTCCCTCCCTCCCTGCCCTCCACAGAGTCATCCCTGCTTCTTCTTTCTCCCTCCCGCTGCACATGCATAACCCCTGGTCACAGCCAATGCCATACATCCCATGCCACCTGTGGTCCTGTCTGCTCACGCTGGTCACCCAGGCCTAGGCTCGGGGAGCAGTGAGATGGGACCATCCCAAGGGCACAGCGAGAGTGACTTAGTTGCCACTTAAATGGTGGCCACATGGTGACCATAGGGCAGCGTGGCACAAGGAGGAATGCACTGGACTGGGGTCTGGGCATGGTATGCCTCACTCTGTGTGACCTTGGACAAATCCTGTACCCTTGGCACCTTCGTTATATTCTCTGAAAACTGAGGGGGGTAGATCACATCCTCTCTGGTGCTGTCAAGCTTGGAACTTCTGGGATCCTAACGGCCAGTTGATTCCCAGGGGCGGGTCAGCGACCCCAGCTGGCTTAGGCCAGGATGGGGATGCCAAGTCTGTTAGTCCTGCCCCTTTCCCAGGCCCCCTCCTCGGCACTCTGCAGGAGTGGGGTCGTGATTCTGGGGGGTCTACCCTGTGTTTCCACCCTGGACCCGCAGCTGGTCGGAAGCCTCAAAGACCTCCTATAGGGCCAATGGGACAGGCAGCAAGCCAGGCCTAGAGGAAGGGAGACCATTCCTTCTGGGCCTGTCCTGTGTGTTGGAGATATGACCTCTGGCTTCCTGTCTGTCTGTCTGCCTTCCCTGTGACTTCTTTTGCCCATCTCCCCCATCAAGGCCAGTGGCTGGCCCTGTCTTGCAGGGGTGCAGAGAGAGCCTTCTGCTTCTGCCTCTGGGACAAAGCCTTGGGACCTGGGGTGCCACAGCCTGTTGCTGGCATCCCAGGTCTGGGTGATGTCTGCCCTTGCCCTTCCCTGGCTTCATTTCAAGTCTGAGGCAGCCCTCCTAAAATGAGGCCTTCCCAGGCCCTCCTCAAGGAGACCCCAGCCAGCCACACACCCACCCCAGTCCTCTTCCTCCCCTCACTCAGCCTGCGCCGTGTCACAGCCGCTAGACCGACCACGAGCCCCCCACCAGGGCCCGTTCTCTGCTGGTTCCTCCAGTCCCTTCCCAGGCTTCCCGGGGGGCTGGACAAGATGCCCGGCTTCTTTGGCTGTAGCCCTCCCCTCTGCTGGAGGTTCCCTTCCCCTAGCCTGCCCGCCTGCCCTGAGCTGGGCCCCGTGGGGACAGCCGCCCGCAGGCCCCCTCGTTAGTTCTCCACTCTTTCTTCCCTGGGTCCGCCGGCTGGTTCACAGAGCGCGGAGGAGCAGCTGGAGGAGGAGCAGCAGCAGGAGGAGGAGGAGGTGGAGGTGGAACAGGTGCAGGTGGAGGCAGATACACAGGAGAAAGGTGCAGCCCACCCCCGAGGAGAATGATTGCTAACAGGAGCCGGAGCCTCCCGCCTGCTCCCTGCCGGAGCCAGCCTCGGAACCTGGGGGGCCGGGGGCTGCTGGGGGCGGGCCACCAGGGTTAGCTCAGCCGTCTGCCTGGCGCCTCACCTGCATAACCATCCCTTCTCTCACTTCTCTTTGCAGCCCAGTCATCTCAGGATCCCGCTAACCTTTTCTCCCTCCTACCACCGCCTCCTCCTCCTCCGCTTCCTGCTGGAGGTCCTGCCTCATCTTCATCCACCTCTTCTTCTTCCTGGATCTCATCTGCACCCTGCCTCTTCCCTCTCTGCCCCTGTCCGGGTTTTCTCTCTGCCTGCTCACACCTCCATCCCGGGGCCACCCTGGCCCCAACCTCCTGCGCCCTGCACCCAGGCGCCCCGGCCTTGCCTCTCAGAGCATCCTGCCTGCCACCTCCTGCGCCCTTCCTGGCAGCTCCCGCCTCCTGGCCTGGGAAGAAGTGTGGCTGCCCCTCCTCTGGGCCTGCCGCCCCCACCGGGCTCCTCTGAGGCTGGGCCGCCCGCCCCAGCACCTCACCTCTGCGCCTCCTCCTCACATTTCCTCCTTGCAGGTTCCTGTCTGCACCCCCTCACACCTGAGGCTTCGCTGGCAGTGAGGGCCTCTGCTCCACCCCTCGCCCGCCCCCAGAGCTGCCGCCCCTGGTTTGTCGCTTGGTGGAGCTGGCGGGAGGGCGGAGGCCAGGAGGGTGATCATCTCTTGTTCCTTGGACTTGGGCCAGACTTTTGGCTGATTTTCTCCCCTCACCAAAGTTTCTTGGCCTATCTTGGCCTTGGGTAGGAGGCTCTGAGAGGAGAGGAAAGTTGGGGGTGGAAACTGGCATCTGCCCATCAGTGCCAGAGCAGGCTGGGAAGGAGGGAAGGGAGACAAGCCAGGGGCCTTGGTCTCCCCGCTTGCACAGAGGAGCTCCTGCCTCACGCCTTGTGGCACTGGGTTCCCTGTCTCTGCAGGGGTGGGAAGCACCGGCCGTGCTTGGATTCCCTTGGCCTAGGAGGAGTCAGCTAAGGATCGGGGTGTGGCTGAAAAGGCCCTGGTCAGGTGCCCGGAAGCCCCAACTCAATCTTGCCTGCCTGCTGTGTGACTTGGAGCAAGTCACTGCCCCTCTAAAATGTTGGTTGCCTCTAAAGTGGGGATAGATAGCTGTTCTCTGTGACCTGCCTCTCTTGGCCTTGAACCGCTGGCCAGAGTCTTGGCAGCACCTGGCCTCCTAGGCAGCTACCAGCAGCCCAGAATGAGGCATGGGGCTCCCAGACAGGAGAGCTGGGTCCCTTTCCTGTTCCCCCCTTCCCCGGGCTCTGAATCCACCTTCTCTGGGCCTCAGCCCCCCTCCCTCCTCCCAGAAGGGACCCTGTGACTCACCTGCCTCTTTCTCTCTCCCTCTCTCCCCCACCCCTCCCTCCTTCCATTTCAATCTCCTCTCTGTCCTCTGGCCCCTCATCGCCCTCTCCTCACCGGCCCCACCCCTCATCCCTTCCCGGTGTTCTGACCACCCCCCACCCGTTCCCCTGCCCCTTTCCCTCTTATTTTCTAGCTGTTACAAGCCAGAGGCACCCGGATGTGAGGCCCCAGATCACCTCCAGACAGTTGGGGTTCCGATCTGAAGTCCTTTATTTTTGTACCATGGGGTGGGCCCCCAGCTCGAGGTGGAGGAAGCGCTCTGCCCGCTGCCACCTCTGTCTACACCTGCGGGGCTGTGATCTACTCCTGCCTCCCTGGTGGGTCCTGGGACCCCTGGGCAGGGCCGCCTGCCTGTGGCCAAAGTGTGGCGCTGTCCAGCTGTGTCTCCCAGGCCCCTATGTCCCTTCCTCCCAGACCCCCAGCTGCATGGTGGATATACTCCCTCCTGGCCCAGTCACGTCACCTCCTTGAGCCTTAGTCTCCCTGTCTGTCTGATGGATTCACTCTTCCCCTCACCTACCTCACAGGGTTGTTGTGAGGCTACATCTAAGGGAGCAGAGTCCCAGAAAGCACTCCCTCGGGGAGTAAGTGCCCACCCAGGGTGGTCCCCCTTCACCCTTCCCTTGAGGGGAAGGACCAGTTTAGCCCCAGAGGAGGTTTGGATATTGGTGAAGGATGAAGGGTGGGGGTTGGCCCTGTCTGAAGGGGCCGTGGGTGACTCGGCCTTCACCTGGACTGCTCCCACATGTCGGTATGCCGGGGACAGAGTGCCCTGCCCAGGAGTGGGCAGGCAGTGGCTCGGCAGGGGCAGTGGGGCCAGTCAGGAACTGCTGATAAGGGAAAGGGGGACACTCCCTCCTCTGTTCAGGGGACTTCCTGCATTTATGACATACCGGCTGGGTACTTCTCAGCTGTGTCTGGCCCCACTGTGTAATAAAATCAGAAGAAGCAACCAGCCTGGCCGCCTCCCTCTTTTATTCTGGATCACTTTGGGGGGTGGGTTAAACTCAGGATGGGATAGATGACCCAAAGGTCATGAGGCTTTTTCCTAAAGCCCAGGGACACTGCCCTGTTGTTTGTCACTCCCCCGTAGGGGGTAGGGGACTCCTGGCTGGATCCTCTGCCCAGATGCCAATAGCATCAACTTTCCCTTGCTGGTGCCCACCCTTCTCTGGGCCTCAGTTTCCTTATCTATAAAATAAGTGGTTGGATTAAATGACTTCCAAGCCTCTTGAGTCATAGGGTCTGTTTCTGCCTCCAGGCAGCCCTAGGCCTGCCGTGGTGGCTGAGGGGGTAGGGGGTCGGGATCCAGTAGACCAGGGCCTTCTGACTGGCTCCTGTCCTCCTGCTTGCCAGCCTTGTCCCACTGTTCAGAGGGCCCTCTGCTTGCTGGCACCACTGCTGCCTGAGCCACCTCTGCTCCATCCCAACCTGCTTCCTGCTGACAACTCTTAGTCACCTCTACCCCACTCCCCGCCATTGCTCTACCCTCAGCGCAAGTCCCAGGAAATACGTACACCCAAGAACCCGTTCCACTCTTAGAGTACCCTGGACCCTGGCTTCTCTCCTGCCCTACCAGGAACACATCCCGTCCCACCTGGCTAGTTCCTTCTTCCTAGTCCTGCTGAGTGTCCTCTTTGCGTAGTTTATTGCTGCTGGGGGACACCCCTGCAAAGCCGTGCAGAAGCTGTCCCCAGGGCCAGGTGAGGCCCTGCTGCTCAGCAGTCGGAGGCCCTCACCACTTCCCCTCAGAGCACTCTGCTGAAGCTGAACTCACACTTTATGTCCAACTTTGCTGCAAACAAGTCCACCAGGAAGGAGGCTTGTTAAACACAGATTAATCCCCCCGCCCCACTCCCCCTGCAACTCTAAGATTGGAGTAAGTAAAAGACTCAGTATTCTCTGCCCTGTGGGCCTACTGGGGTAGGAATGCTTCAACATCCTGCCCCAGCCAAAAGGAGTCCAGCCACGCATTTGCTCCACCTGCTGGCTCCTCCCCACAGACACGCCCAGGGCTGGCAGGCAAGTGTGCTCCTGGGCTGCTCATACACCTGTGGACAGGTAGCACCTCCCTCAAGTCCAGGTCTCCTCTGAGGCTCCCCTACCTCCTCCCAGCTAGGCTTCAAGAAAGGCTTATCCATACTGGCTCTTGCCTTCCTCTACCACTGCATCCTGGAGGCATCAGCGACCCAGGGCCTGGCCACCCCCGACTGAGGCCATGGCCTTGGTGCTAAGACCCCTCCTCGGTCTTCCTCCAGTCTCTGGCTACATCCTCCGCCTCCTATTGCCTTTAGTGTCTCTCTTTCCCTCATCCTCTGTTTCCTCCCAATCACCTCCCAGAGATGCTGGCTCATGATACTTGCCACAGCCTTTTCCTCCCCAGGTGCCCCAAGTGAGGAAGTGGGTCCTCCAGTGGCCAGCTGCTCAGGCCAGATGCCAGACCAGTCAGGAAGAGTGGGCCTGGGTGTCTCCTCCTTCACTCATCTCAATCCTATGTCCATCCCCACAGCCCTACCCAGGCCAGGCCCCATCCTCTCCTGCCTGGAGTTCTGCAGTGGCCTCTACGCTGGCCTCCCTGTCTCCCGCTCCATCCACACTGAGTGCCAGTGGTTGTTTGAACATGTGAATCACTCGTATGTCACACCTCTGCTGTAGAGTCTTCAGCAGCACTCCCTCAACTTCTGTTTAACTAAAAACAGCTTACTGTTCCCATGCCTGACCAGGTGGTGGCGCAGTAGGTAGAATGTCAGCCTGGGATGCTGAGGACCCAGGTTCGAAAGCCCGAGGCCGCTGGCTTTAGCATGGGATCATAGACATGACCCCATGGTTGCTGGCTTGAGCCCAAGGTTGCTGGCTCAGCTGGAGCTCCCTCAGCCCTCTAGGTACAAATGAGAAAGCAATCAATGAACTAAGGTGCCGCAACTATGAGTTGATACTTCTTATCTTTCTCCCTTCCTGTCTGTCTCTCTCTTGTCAAAAGAAAAAAAACAACAACAAAACAGCTTACCATTCCCTAATATACCATATACTTTGGGACATTATACCTTTCTTACTTTTTTTATTTAGTGAGAGGAAGGGAGGCAGAGACAGACTCCTGCATGTGCCCTGACTGGCAACCACCTGGCAAGCCCACTAGGGGGCAGTGCTCTGCCCATCCAGAGCCCTTGCTTGGTTCCAACTGGAGCCAATTTTTTAGCGCCTGAGGCAGAGGCCATGGAGCCATCCTCAGCACCTGGGGCCAACTCACTCTAATCGAGCCATGGCTGCAGGAGGAGAGGAGACAGAGAGAGAGAGAGAGAGAAGTGTGAAGGGGAGGGGTGGAGAAGCAGATGGGCACCTCTCTTGTGTGCCCTGACCAGGAATCAAACCCAGGACATCCACATGCCAGGCCAACACTCTACCACTGAACCAACTGCCAGGGCCTAGGGACACTATACCTTTGCGTATGTTGTTCCACTGCCTGGAATGTCCTACCCCACCTTGGCCACCTTGGAGCCCCAACTCAAGTCTCACCTCTAGGTAGCCTTCCCTGACTTCCCTGACTTAGAGGCTACTCCAGAGCCTTCACAGGAAATTGTCATCTCCACCCCTTCTGAGATCAGGAGTCAAGTTCTGTGACTGTGGCCCCAGCACAGTACTTGACACTTGGTAGAAACCTGTGAGATGCTTACTGAATAAATGACTCAGACTGCAGAGGGTCATGCTGGTGGGAAAGTGGTAGACTGGGAACAGGAAACGGCTTTTAGCACCAGGCTCCACCTCTGGTGGGACCATGAGGATATCTCTACCCCTCTTTGAGCCTTATTTTCCTCCCAGGGTTTCAGAAGGAGTACATCACTTGTCCCAATCTTCACTCTGACCTGAGGGTCACTGTTGGGTAAAGAAATGTTTTTTAAGTTTGCTTGCATGTATTGAGGCAGCACCATGTGTCTATAGGCTGGTGCTTGCCCTCGGAGCAGCAGATTGCAAATTGTGGACTGCCTTCTTGCTTGGGAGGGGCGATTGTTTTTTCCCCCAGCCTGTTTTGCTAGGAAGAGTGCAGAGAGATAGAGACATAGAGAGAGCACACGCTGAGGGGCTTGGGAGCCCTGCTGAGGCTGGTGGGGGCCTATGACTCCGGTAAAGCTGGAGAGTGAGTCCAGCCTTTGGGAGCCCTAGAAGAAAGGGAAGTGGTCTTTCCTGCTTGTTTGCTCGTTGGCCCTTACGAGACTTTAATAAACAGAATGGCCCACCATCCTCCGGCTCCGCTGTTCTTTTACTGTCTGCCCAAATTCAATGTGAACCTGCATGGCCATGGAGACAGCCGCTGGCCTAACAGTCACCAACCATTGCCTGCCTGGGGTTGCTCCTGGGACCTGGGCAGCTGTCCTGGAGGCTGCCCTTGCTGCCACTGACCCCACTGGCTCTGGACAGTTGGCAAACAGGCTGCGCAGGAAGTAGAGTCTGCTCAGTCAAGGGTATGAGGTTGGTGCCTAGGGCCCCATTCAATCTCCAAGACAGGGCCTTGGGTCAGACGGTTTATTCCAGGGCAGCCACGCTCACCTAGAGGTGAGAGTGGGCAAGGGAGGTCCAGAGGCAGGTAGGGGTGTGGCAAGAACCCTGGACCGGTGCTGCCTCCCTTTGGCTCACAGTGGCAGCCAGCCCACTTGGCTATCTCCAGGGCTCTGAGGGCCCCTCCTGAGGTCACTTCCACCCCTCCCTCTTGCATTAGGCCGGGGGTGTCACAGGCTGGAATTTGCTTTCTGGAGCGGGTGCTGCCCAAGCAGCCTCTGTACTGGGGTGGGGTAGGTGGTGGGGGTTCAGACACTCCTACTGGGACCTGGAAGCCACATCCTCACTGCTGAACCATTACCCCCTAAGCCAGCAGTGGACGGCGGGGCAGGAGGAGAAAGAATCAGGAGGCAACAGGCTGGCCTGGTGACCATTTGGACACCAGAAAGTCTTGACCACCATTTGTCGGCCCTCCTCCCTCCTTGTGTCCTCTCTGGGTTGATGTCAGGGAGCAGGCAGGGGATAGGAGGCTACTCTGGCTTCCACAGGACCCTGCCACCCCAGAATCCTTGTTCCCCTGCTTAATGGGTGCCCTGGGCTCTCTGAGTCCAGGTGGTGGGCCCCTGAGGCAGCTCCTCAGGTCAGCACCTGCCGGATCCAGCCAATCACACCGGTGATGCGAGTATAGACGCCAAAGTAGTTGGGCCGGCCGCAGCCCAGGCCCCAGCTGACCAGCCCCGCCAGGAACCAGCGGCCGCTGGGCTCCCTGCACACCAGTGGGCCGCCCGAGTCGCCCTAAATGGGGAAGGAGAGACAGGACTGCATTAAGGGAAGGGCACCCCCACTTCCAGGAGGGAGTCCTGACTGCTGGGGATTTTCTGAGCGACAGCAAGAAAGTCACATTGTCTCTTAAAGCCTCAGCTTCTCCAAAACATTGGCCTGGCCTCCAGTGTGTCCTGACTATCCTGAGCTGGGGATGTGTGTCCACACACCCCATCCTTCTCTGCCTCCTCCTGTGGGCTCCTTCTAGTCCTATCACCTTAGGCAAATTGCCTTGTGGTGGGCAAGGAGCAGAACTGGGTTTGAGCCTCAGACTTGCCTGCCCACAACAGGTCTCTTCTGACCTGCAGCCTGCAACCCGGGGCAAGTCCCTCAACCTCCTCGAGCCTTGGTTTTGCTGTCTGTAAAGTGGGGCAGCCATCCCCACTTTGCTGGGAGCCTGTGAAGCTTCAGCAAGCTGATGGCCAGGCCCTGGGTGATGTGATATCACCCTCTCCCTCCTCTCGCCCAGCCCTGTGGGGAGTCACCTGGCACGCATCCTTCTTGCCCTTGTGGTAGCCAGCGCACAGCATGCGAGGTGTCACCTGGTAGCGATAGGCCTCATTGCACAGGTCCTGCGGGATCAGCTGCACATCCACCTTCTGCAGACCGTTGCTGGTGGGACCTGCCCGGTGGGGTCGAGGCCAGAGGGCAGAGTGAGAAGATCCAAGATGCCCGGGAGCTCATGCCCTTCCTTCCACTGTCCTGCCCCACCCACCCTCCCCACTCCCACATCATGGCCACTCTGTTCTGGCTCCTTCCCGGCATGGCCTGCGGGCACAGAGCCCCACCCGAAGCCTGTCTGCCTGGACTAGTGTCTTCTCCAGCTTTTCCTCCCTTTCCTCCTCCTGCTTGAGGCCTCTTGGCCACCTCCCCTCTGCTCTGTGACAGCCCATAGAGGGAGAGTAGACAGGATATGTGTTCTCACATTTCCGATCCCTCCACTCTCCCTCTAAAACTCAGCATCTCCCAACCCTGAGCTCCTCCACAAAGGCTGCGTGTAGAACCACCAGGAAGCTTCAATATGCCCAGTGCCTGGTCTCACTCAGAGATCTGTTCACCCTGGGGGGATGGCCCGACCATCAGTGTTTTCCCTGAAGCCCACTGGTCAAGATTCTTCCTGCAGATGCTCAACCAGATCCCCTTTCCCTGGTTCCCTCTGGTGCTGGGTGTTCTCAGGCTCCCTAGATTGCCATCTGTCCCCCCACTGGGAAGGCCTTTCCCCTTTGCCAGGATACTGCCAACTCATCCTCCAAGCCTCAGCTTACCCACCCCTCTCCCAGAAGCCCCCTGACCCCGCCTGGGAGACACCTCCACTGGGCTGCCTGTACCTGCCCATCCAGGTCAGCTCATAGTGCTGCCTCTCCCACGAACACTCTTTTCATCTTGGTATCTCCTTCGCCCAACCTGACGTCTGGCATGTGCTCATAACTATGTCACTGAATGAATGAATGAGCGAGGGAACCAGCCCTTGCTTTACCACCGTCACCCTCTTGGACAAGTCACTTTTCATCTGAGCCTATTTCGTCATTGATAACCGATTTCTACAGTCCTGCCTACACGTTGTAAATCACTGTACACATTCTTAAAGCCACTACCAGAAAGGGCTCAGGGCACAGCTGTAGTTCTGCCAGCCCAGGCCTATGTTCACAGAACTGGAGGCAGCCTCCGGAGGGCTGGCTCCGGGTGGTTTAGGCAGGAAAGGGAGAAGCACCCTCCCTGTTTCTGAGAGACAATAGCGGAAACAGCAGGGACTCTGAGGTCAAGCAGTCCTGGGTTCCAGTCTGCTCCAACCCTTTCCGGTTATATGTCTTTGAGCAACTACTAAATGCCTCTGAACCTCGGTTTCCCCAAAATGGAGCTATAATACCCACCCTAGGATTATTGTGTGAATTAGATGACATTGCATTCTCTTAAAATCCAACCTTAATTAGGAGCCTCTCCTGCTTCCCTCCTCAGCAACACACACTCCCCCACCCCCCCACTGCCAAGGAGCTTGCCTGTGGGCTGTGGGGTCCTTGGCCTTCCCCTTTACCCCACACAAATCCCCCAAGGTAATCTTCCATGTGTTTGGTTCTCCTTAAATGCCCATCCAGGAGGAAGGGAAGGGCCAGTAGGGCAGGGGCCCACGGGTAGTAAAAGACTTTTTTTCTGTGACATCCAACCCAACTTAATCCCAGGAGTGGCAGTCCTTGGGGGGCAGAGCCTGGGCCCCCTTGCCTGCCTGCTCTAGGCTACATATTGGGGGAGGCCCAGGGCACCCATCGCCCCACCCTCAGGCCTGCTCACCTCCCTCGCGCAGGGCGCCCCAGCCCGTGATCCAGCAGTGCAGGCCCGGCTCGAAGAAGTGGGAGCGCGCAGGCAGGCAGATGGGGCGCACGGCGGCCGAGCGCACCACGGGGTGGTCCAGCTGCAGCAGGGCCACGTCGTAGTCGTGGCTGTCCTCCTCGTGGTACGGGTGCAGGAACAGGCGGCTCACCTTGAAGGACACCTCGCCCGGCCAGCGTGAACTCTGCCACACCTTGCCCAGGAACACTGTCCACAGCGCTGGGGAGGCCATGCTGGGGGCGGGCAGGGTGCCCTGCTTAGTGGCTTTCTCTCTCATGCCAGACCTTTAGAATAGCCAGCTTCCCCACCTGGGACACCGCCCCCTACACCCAGCCCCTCCTGCTCTGGAAGGCCGGGTACCTGGTAGCTGGTGCAGTGTTCATTGTCCACCCTGGGGCCCACCTGCCTGGGTTCCAGCCCCAGCTCCATTCTTTCCTAGATGTGTGCCTCTCTAAGGCTCAGTCTCCTCATCTGTGAATTGGCACTAGCATCTTCTACTCATGTTTTCGGGGAATGCAATAAGACTGCACATAAAAGAATTAGTGCAGCGCAAACAGCTGACAATATCTCTCCTTTTTCATCTGTGCTTTGTAGGCTGCAGGACTCGCTAAGACTCATCATTCCTCACTGGAGAGATAGGCGTGGAGTGAGGTGGTCAGACTGCACTTAGGTAGAGTCCCTGGGTACCTGGGCAGAGGATGCAAAAGGGAGCTGGGCTCTGAGCTGCTGGGTGGTGGTGGCAGTGTGGACGGATAGGATGGACGGGCAGCATGGACAGGCAGTGTGGACGAGCAGCATGGATGGGCAGTGTGGATGGATAGGATGGACGGGCAGCGTGGATGGGCAGTGTGGACGAGCAGCATGGATGGGCAGTGTGGACGGATAGGATGGACGAGCAGCATGGATGGGCAGTGTGGACGAATAGAATGGATGGGCAGCATGGACAGGCAGTGTGGACGAGCAGCATGGATGGGCAGTGTGGACGGGCAGCGTGGACAGGCAGTGTGGATGAGCAGCATGGATGGGCAGTGTGGACAGGCAGCGTGGACAGGCAGTGTGGATGAGCAGCATGGACGGGCAGCGTGGACAGGCAGGATGGACGGGCAGCATGGATGGGCAGTGTGGATGGATAGGATGGACGAGCAGTGTGGACAGGCAGCGTGGATGGGCAGCGTGGATAGGCAGTGTGGACGGGCAGCATGGATGGGCAGTGTGGACGAGCAGCATGGATAGGCAGTGTGGATGGATAGGATGGACGAGCAGTGTGGACAGGCAGTGTGGACAGGCAGTGTGGACGGGCAGTGTGGACGGGCAGTGTGGATGGGCAGTGTGGACAGGCAGTGTGGATGGGCAGTGTGGACGGGCAGCGTGGACAGGCAGGATGGACGGGCAGCGTGGATGGGCAGTGTGGACAGGCAGTGTGGATGGGCAGTGTGGATGGGCAGTGTGGACAGGCAGTGTGGATGGGCAGTGTGGATGGGCAGTGTGGACGAGCAGCATGGACAGGCAGGATAGACAGGCAGTGTGGACAGGCAGTGTGGACGGGCAGTGTGGATGGGCAGTGTGGACGGGCAGTGTGGACGGGCAGTGTGGATGGGCAGCGTGGACAGGCAGTGTGGACGGGCAGTGTGGATGGGCAGTGTGGACGAGCAGCATGGACAGGCAGGATAGACAGGCAGTGTGGACAGGCAGTGTGGACGGGCAGTGTGGACGGGCAGTGTGGATGGGCAGTGTGGACGGGCAGTGTGGACGGGCAGCGTGGACGGGCAGCGTGGACGGGCAGTGTGGACGGGCAGTGTGGATGGGCAGTGTGGACGGGCAGTGTGGACGGGCAGTGGTTGAGGATTCGTCTGGAGCACTAAGAAGACTCGCAGCTGTCTGGCTCTGGCTGTACAAAGGAGGGGGTGCCCTGGCAGCTCCAAACCTTTGGCTGGGGACTGTGTAGACCCTGAACAGAAGAGGAGGTGTCGGGAAAGGAGTCTAGGGCTGTCTGTGCTGGGGGCCCAGCAGATGGCTTGGGGCTGGGAAGGGGGCGTTGTAAGCCCACCACTATGCAGATGGGGAAGATGTCTGTGAGGCCGGATGAGATGTCCCTAGGAGGCACACATGGAGGAGGGGAGCTGTGAGCAGGCCAGGCAGCTCTGCTCTCTGTTGACCTCCAGCGTCAAGCACAGCCCCTGGCACATAGCAGGAGCACAACAAATGTTGCAGAATGGATGCAGAGTGACTGAATGAGTGAATCACTGACCCATCTTAAAACAAGACACTGAAAGGAGAGCACAGAGAGGTTGAACAGCCTGTCCAGGGCCACAGAGTATGTTGTGGTGGAGCCAAGACTAAAAGCTAAGTATGGAACGGCCATTTTGGGTGGCTCTCCATCCACCTTCCCTCTGTCTGCTTAGCGCTTAGGGACTCCAGACCTCCTAAAATGCCTTCCCTGCCCCCATGTCTTCTGGTTTCAGTGCCCACGTCCACCCCCTCACCTGTCCTCCTGGAAGCAGTGGGCAGCTGTTATCACCCAGCGGTCAGCGATGAGGGCCCCCCCACAGATGTGTCGGCCCCGGACCTGGAGGCTGGCCTGCCATGGCCACTCACCCTCTGAGGACACAGCCCCGCCCACAATGCGGCCAGATGGGCCCTGGAGGCCACAGTCTGGGGATGGGGGAGAGGGCAGGAGGGACAGAGGTGGAGGGCAGGGGGGAGGCAGTGAGATGCAGAGACAGAGAGAGACAGAGAGGGAGAGAGAAAGTAGGAGAGCAAAGGAAGACAGGGAGGGAAAGAATGAAGGACAGAGGGAGGGACAGAGGCAGGCAGGACCGAGGTAAGGGGGAAGAGATGGGATAGACAGATGGACACATGGTGAGCTTCCCTCCAGCTTCCCAATGTGGACACCTCCCTCCCTCCCTCCCTCCCTCCCTCCCTCCCTTCCATGCTCTAGGGCAGTGGTCCCCAACCTTTTTTGGGCCACGGACCGGTTTAATGTCAGAAAATATTTTCACGGACTGGCCTTTAGGGTGGGACGGATAAATGTATCACGTGACCGAGACAAGCATCAAGAGTAAGTCTTAGATGGATGTTACAGAGGGAATCTGGTCATTTTTAAAAAATAAAACATCGTTCAGACTTAAATATAAATAAAACGGAAATAATGTAAGTTATTTATTCTTTCTCTGCGGACCGGTACCAAATGGCCCACGGACCAGTACCGGTCTGCGGCCCGGGGGTTGGGGACCATGCTCTAGGGCCCAGCGGGTGGAGAGGGTCTTTGGCCCACCCACCCTGTCTGAGCCCTCGGGGGCAGGCTGGCAGGGCAGGCTCACCACAGTGCTGTTCATCGGAGCCATCCCTGCAGTCGGGCTGCCCATCACACTGCGGGTTGGGCTTCTTCACGCAGCTTTGATCCTCACACTGGAAGGTGAACGTCCCACAGGGCACCCCTGGGATAGAGGGGGTGGGGGCAGGGCACAGTGGGTGGGTCCCTGAGCCCAAGGGAGCTCCAAATCAAGGCCCAGGGAAGACGAAGCCTAGAAGAGGCCAGGAGGTGATTGGTAAAGGGTCTCTTGATCATAATGGTTCCCCTGAGGCTCCTTCAATGTCTCCTAAAGGCAGGCTCTGTCTCTCCTCCCTCTACCCTGCCCCCTCCCAAATGTTGAGAGCCAGGCTATCTACGCTTCCCCCTCAGACTGGCACCCCAACAATAGGGTCATGCCTCCCCCTTCGGTGTGGTACCTGAAGGCAGGACTGTGCCTCCACTTTTAGACTAGGCTCGAAAGAGCAGGGCTACGCCTCTCTTATCGGACTAAGGTTCCTACCTAGCCTGGCAGCCCTCCAGGTCCTGGCCCCACCCAGCCGCCCATCTGCTCCTCACTGCCTTCGCTGTGGAGAACTTTCTGCTCCACCACCTGTGTTTTCCCTGGTCTCCTTTCCTCCTGCTTATTTGCATGTTACCTCTCTTCAAGGCCCAGGTCACAGCCTGCCCTCTCTTGGAAGCTTCTCCCGCTTGGTTGCCTCTCTGCCCTCCAGTCTTCCCATGTTACTGGACAGAATGTCCAGAAGGTTTTGGGCAGAGAGTCACCTATCATGTCTTCCTACTAACAGATAATCCCAGAGGGAAGGGATCATATCTCTGGTAGCTTTTACTCCCAATCTCTCCCTCTGCCTTGCCTTTCACTGGGTAGTCTGCCGGTGTTGGATGATTGGTCAGTGGGTGGATAGATAGATGGATGGGTGGACGAGTGGATGGGTGAATAGATGGTGGATTGATGGATGAATGGATGGATGGATGGATGGATGGATGGATGGATGGATAAACCAGTGAACACAGATTGGAGGTTGGGCAGACTAACAAATGGGTGGATTGATGGTCCAGCAGGGAGACTGACAAACAGCTAGAAGGATGGATAATCGAGTGGATGTGAACACCAATGGACAGACAGGCAGTTGGAAAGATCAGTGGATGGGTGCATGCACACATGCATTTATGGGTGGAGAATGGACCAATTAACAAACAGCTGGGTAAACCAATAGATGGGTAAATTGATGGTTCAGTGGATAGGAAGACAGACGGTTGGACAGACCGAGGGATAGATAAATGAGTTGTGTACACTCAAGTTCTTGTTGGAGAGAACAGAGGATGGAACGATAAATGAATGGACGGTTGGATGGACAGATGGATGGTTGGATGGATGGACATGTAAGCATACACACAGAGGGATTAGAAAGTATTTAGAAAAAAGAGCAGAAACTTTGCCTGACCAGGCAGTGGCACAGTGGATTGAGCATTGGACTGGGATCCGGAGGACCCAGATTCGAAACCCTGAGGTCGCCAACTTGAGTGCAGGCCCATCCAGCTTGAGCCCAAAGGTTGCTGGCTTGAAGCCCAAGGCCTCTGGCTTGAGCCCAAGGTCACTGGCTCTGCTGTAGACCCCTGGTCAAGGGACATATGAAAAAAGCAATCAATGAACAACTAAGGTGCCTCAAGGAAGAATTCATGCTTCTCATCACTCTCCCTTCCTGTCTATCTGTCCCTATCTGTCCCTTTCTCTGTCTCTGTCTCTGTCTCTGTCGAGAAAGAGAGAGAGAGAGAAAGCAGAAACCGCTGCTAAAGAAGCATGCAGAAGGGCTGGGCTGTCTGGCTGAGACCTGTTCTTTGGTTTCCCTCTAGACACCTGGTCATGCCCCACCTTACCTTCTTGGCACTGCTCTTCGTCACTTGCATTGAGACAGTCAGGCTGCCCATCACAGACTCTGGACAGTGAGATACATGTGCTGTCCTCTTGGCACTGGAATGTGGCTCTGCACACTGTATGGGGACACAGAGAGGGGGCAGGTAGGAGGGAGCCGGAGGAGCCGTGCTGGGACTTCATGATGCCCGTAGACCACGCATTGCACGTCATAATCACAAATCTCTTTCTCGGCCACTTTACACTCGAGTTCCATGGCATCCTAGTGAGATGCCCTATTTTATTGATGAAAATAGAAATAAAGTGACTCATCGAAGGTCAGCTGGCTCAGCTAGAACTTGAAGCCAGATGTTTTGGTTCCAAATGAGGCATCTTCCCAGCACCTGGGCAGGATCATCCTGGAGGAAGGCTTATCTCCCTTCCTTCTGGCTTCTCTCCCCACATATTGAAAACTTTGATGGGATAGGGGGGGAGGTAAGTCTGGGGAGGTCAGACTGGAACAGGCTGTCCTGATAGTGACTCAGGATCAGAAGCCAGGATTCAGAGGAAGAGGTATTATTCCAAGAGAGCCCTGGCTTGGAGACCACCAGGTCCCTGAGCCTCTTTTACAAGACTAGTAGTGGTGAGCACAGCTCCAGTAAGAGTTGTCAGCTCCAGTCTGAACACCTGAAGTGGAGGGGTGAGGACACCTCAAGGGAGGGAGGTGGAGGATTCTGTCCTTGGCCACCCAGGGCCTGCCTGTCCCTGCTTAATAGCCTCTCCCTCCGGGTCCTGCCCTCACCCGCTCTGTTTCTTCTTGGATGGCTGGCTGGAACAGAGGCCGAGGGTGATGGCCTGGTGGAGAGAAGCCCTGAGCCCTGGCCAGTTGGCTCAGTGGTAGAGCGTTGGCCTGGCGTGCGGGGGACCCGGGTTCGATTCCCGGCCAGGGCACATAGGAGAAGCTCCCATTTGCTTCTCTACCCCCTCCCTCCTTCCTCTCTGTCTCTCTTCCCCTCCCGCAGCGGAGGCTCCATTGGAGCAAAGATGGCCCGGGCGCTGGGGATGGCTCCTTGGCCTCTGCCCCAGGCGCTAGAGTGGCTCTGGTCGCAGCAGAGCGATGCCCCGGAGGGGCAGAGCATCGCCCCCTGGTGGGCAGAGCGTCCGCCCCTGGTGGGCGTGCCGGGTGGATCCCGGTTGGGCGCATGTGGGAGTCTGTCTGACTGTCTCTCCCCGTTTCCAGCTTCAGAAAAAATACAAAAAAAAAAAAAAAAAAAAAAAAGAAGCCCTGAGCTGGCAGTCAGGAGGCCTGGTCCCAGTTTGTCCCTACCGTTGCCCCAATGGGTGGCCCAGGGAGGCCGCTTTCCCACTAGGTGCTGCCATCTGGCCATCTGAGCACACAGAGAGATCCCCACTTCTTGTATGCTCAGAATAAGAACTGCAGGTGCGGAGGGTCTCTAAAGGGTGGGCTCGAGTCAGTGCAGAGGAGGTGTGGAGAGGAGAAGGGTGCCAGCAGCAGACTGCTCACCGCAGTTTCTCTCATCCAGGCCATTGGGGCAGTCCTTGACCCCGTCACAAGCGGGCACACAGAGTCCATTCACAGAGCAGAGGAACTCTCCAGGGCAAGCTGGGGTGGGGAGAGAGTGCCATCAGGACATGTCATCATGAAAACACATATGCACATCCATGTCCAGTCACACGCATGCAGCACACACGCAGGGCTGTGTATACCTAATGAACTCATGTGACTGCTTTGCATATGTGGGCACACACAAAGCTGTGTATCTGTGTACACACATGCACATGTGTTCGCAAGTGTAGGCACACACACACACACACACACACACACACACACACACACACACTCCCTTTGTCTAGCCTCTTGGTGTTTCCAGGGACGGCAGAGGCCGGAAGAAGCGGCGGGGCTAGGGCTGCCGCCTTGCTCCCAGCCAGCTCATACTCACGATCTGACTGGTTGTACAAGCTGTAGTGCACCTGCACGCCGGGCCCGGTGAGGGAGATCTGGGAGGTGAAGTTGATGGTGATGCCGGCGCTGGCCACCACGGGAATCCTCTCAGCATAGGGCTGCAGGGTGCGCAGGCCACACAGCCTGGGGGTGACAAGAGACAGACTCAGGGCCACTGGGGCCTGTCCAAGGGAGGGGGCAGCTGGGCCCTGGTGCAGACAGAGCAAGGACAGGATGAAGAGGAAGGAGGAGCTGCACCGCCGCCCCCACCTGCTCTGCCTTGAGTGACCTCTCACCCCCAGAGTCATCTTCTAGAAAGCAGCCTAGCCATGTCAATCCCTGGCTCAAAAACCTTCAATGGCCTGACCAGGCAGTGGCGCAGTGGATAGAGGGTTGGACTGGGATGTGGAGGACCCAGGTTCAAGACCCTGAGGTTGCCAGCTTGAGCGCAGGCTCATCTGGTTTGAGCAAGGCTCATCAGCTTGGACTCAAGGTCGCTGGCTCGAGCAAGGGGTCACTCGGTCTGCTGTAGCCCCCCGGTCAAGGCACATATGAGAAAGCAATCAATGAACAACTAAGGTGTTGCAACGAAAAACTGATGATTGATGCTTCTCATCTCTCTCCGTTCCTGTCCGTCTGTCCCTATCTATCCCTCTCTCTCTCTCTGTCTCTGTAAACACACACACACACACACACACACACACACACACACACAAACAAACAAACAAAAAAACCCCTTCAATGACTCTCCATTGCCAACAGGATAAAATTCAAAGTCTGGATTCTAATTCCTGTTACCTAGCAAGTCAGGGTCCTCTGAGCCTTACTTTCCTCTCATTAAATAAGGGATATTTGATCTCTGTTGACCTGAAATCCAAAAATAAGACTTCAATGTGTCAGTAGAGGCAGAAGTACTGACTGTTTTGCTCTCTGTAGACAGGAAAGGATGTCCCCGCTGTGCTCCCTGTGGGGTCAGAAGCCAGCGGCCATCTGGCTCAGGCACTGTCTCTCCCATAGAGACACCTCCATAGCCCTGGTGGTCTCCAGGTGACCCTCTGGGCATGAGGGAGGCACTGGTCCTGCTCCAGGGCCAACAGTGCACTCGTGCCCAGTACAACCATCCCCCCACCAGGGGGGCACCTTCAAATCTCTGCTGGACCCCCTCCCTCTTAAGAAGATGCTCTTGTTTCCACAGAGCTGGTAGGAGAACCTCCACCAAGAGGCAGAGTGCTCTCCAGAGAACAGGTAGGGATATTTCCATCTCCGTGATGGGAAACAGGGAGCTCACCCCACACGGAGTCTGGTGGACCCCGTCTCTCAGAGCAAGTGGGTACACTGTCATGGAGCAGGTAAAACCACACCCCCAGAGCAGCGGGACCCTTCCCAGAGAGCAGCGTAGGGGACCCCACCTTCCAGATGGGAGACTCTCACAGAACTGATGGAGCGCTCATGGAATGCCCCCACCGGGGAGGGAGTACCCCTCAGAGCAAATAGGAACGCCTGCACCGATGAGGAGACACATCCAGAACACAAGTGGAAAGATCTCCAGAGAGAGGTAGAAATGCCCAGCAGAGGTCGATGTCAAGAGAGCAGGTAGGAATGCCCCAAAGCATGCTGGGAATATCTCACATAGAAGAGGTCACCTAATTCCCAGGGGCCAGGTACTTCCTCTGAACTTCTAGAACATGCTAAGCACTTCAATTAATCAATCAGTGAGTTAATCAATGAACAGTTGAGGATGAGCTTTGGGGGCTATGTTAACATTTCAAAGCGAGGGGTTGGGGCTGGGCATGGCTGGGCCTTATCCCACTCCTGCCTCACTGGCTGTGGCTTTGCAAACTCTCATTGTATGAGTTTTGAGGTTCTTGAAGCCATTTCACCCTGTGAGGAAGGAATTGTTCCCAAGGCCAGAATCCAGCCTCCTCAGGACCCATGGGGACCCACTCGGCCTGCTCAGGGGGAGGTGGGCCTACTGACTCTCATTGCAACAGGAACTTCAGGGACTGAGCCCTCCACATTCCCCACGGCCCCCGCAGACCTGGCCTAAGGTATAGCCTCCCTGTACTGTGAGGCCACAGTGACCATATTCTTGCCCCCATACCAACAAATAGTTCTCAAAGTAAAAATCATTTTCATAATAATATTCAGATATCATTTGCCTTTTCAACTGTCTCTCACAAGAATATAGTGGAAATTTCCAGAGATCACGTGATGGTCCCGATTACACGCAGAAGGAAGGTGGGGACCTAGTTGTGGTCTTGCAATCCAGTTTTTTAAAAAAGGTGCAAAAGTGTGAACCGATATTATTTTTCTCACCAAATGTTACTGGTTCTGGAAAATATAATTTATAAGAAAATACGTTAAAATATAATGGGTCTATTATTATTTTTAATGAATTGACAAATATTTTAAATTTTTCTCAGTTTTAATTTCTAATACTGTACATATAGATTTTATAACCAGTATAAAAACTCTTTGGGGTGCTCAATAATTTTAAAAAGTGTCAAGGCCCTGAGGTGGAAAATTTTGAGAACCACTGCTCAATTCTCACAGCCCAGGGGGTGACCAGGCTGGGATAAAGCACCACCAGGGGGCACCCCTGAGCAAGACTGGCCCTTCTTATCTTTAAGGAAACAAGGGAATTTTGTCTTCTGTTTTTAAAGGGGAGAAACAAATGTTATCATGGATTGTTGTCCCCAGAGAACTGCTTTGGGGAGCGGACAAAGGAGCCAGGGGTTGGAGAAGACTAAAGATGACCTGTTTAGTCTATGCAGTGTTAATTTTTTTTTTTTTTTTTCAAATTTAGTTGCTAGCTAATTTCACATAAAAATCTAGACTCTTGTTCTCCTGAAAAATAAGTCCTGGAAACACTGGCTGTTGTTTAGACCACCCGAATCAGGCAGGGCACTTGTGGCCCTGCTAACCAGGTCCCTATCTGTCCCACTTTCCCCAAGCAGCCAGCCTCATGGAACTACACACCCGCCTGGTCCTTTGGCACCTCTGCGTTTCTGGTTTCTGTTACAGAGCCTTTGGGGGCAGGGTATGCATCCTCTAGCTCTCCAATTCCTTCCCACCCACCAAATGTCACTTCCTTCCCTACAAGCCTTCTCCAAAAATCCCCAAAGTCGGAAAGCTGAGGAGCCTACTTCTCTTCTCAGTCACATTTTTACACTGTGGTCCGCCTTGCTTTCTTCTCCCTCTGGATTTGGGGATTCTTCCTTCCTGTCTCATATGGTAAGCAGAGACCTTGTCAACCATCTTCCATATGAGCAACTCCACACAGGGAAGAATTCAAGAAAGATTGGATGGGTGGATGGGTGGATGGATAAATGGATGGATGGATGGTGGATGGATGAATGGATAGATGGATAGATGCCAGGGTTTGTAAGGAAGAAAGAAGGAAGGGTGGGAGGAAGAAAGGAAAGATGGAGGAGGGAGAGAGGGAAGGAGGGAAGGAGGGATGGAGGGAAGGAGGGAAGGAGGGAAGGAAGGAAGGAAGAAAGGAAGGAAGGAAGGAAGGAAGGAAGGAAGGAAGGAAGGAAGGAAGGGAGGGAGGGAGGGAGGAAGGAAGGAAGGTGGATGGATGTGTTCGTTCCCTAGGGCAGGTTAAATGGGAAGGAGGGTCAGAGAAGACAAGCAGTAAAGAGGGAGGACAGCAGCGTCTGGCATGGCGGCCAGAGGCCTGGACCTGCAGCTGCAGAGCTGAGTTTCAGGCCCAACTTTGCCACATGCAGCAGCTATGTAACCCTGGGCATACAGCTCAACCTCAGCAAGCTTCAGTTTCCACATCTGTAAAACAGAGGTGAAATCATCTCCCTTGCAGGACATTTTAAGGAATACATGCCAAAATGACTTCTTTGAAAGCCAGTTGCTGACGTCAGGCTGTGAGTTCATTGAGGACAGCAGCTGGAGCTCTGCCTCCCTCACTGCCAGCACCCAGCGCAGGGCCTGATGCTCAGCAGTGTCCAGGGAGCCTTGGTGGTTGCAGGCAGTGCTGGTCACCCCAGGGCTCAGGGGAGCAGAAGCACCACCCCATAGCCAGGCCAGGCCAGCGGGGTTCCAGTAGGCCTAAGGAGCCAGTGGTTCTGCTTGTCCCCATCAGTAGGAGAGAAGTAGAAGAGGTTGGACCATCAGAAAAACAGTGACATCAGAGGAGAGGAAGCTGGCTAGAGGCAGGTTCCCGGAAAGGGGGAAGCCTTGCCACGGTGACGCCCAGCCAGAGTGGGTTCTGTGAAACTGAGCAGCAGCCGGTGGCTGGGTCTCATGAGGCCCAGCCCCGCCCCCGCCTCCAGGCCACTCAAAGGGCAGAGGGCCTCAGGTGGGCACCAGGAGAAGCTGGGTAGAAAACAGGGAAGTGGAGGGGGAGGGACAGAAAGGGCTCAGAGGAGTGAGGCAACATGCCCAAGGAAGCCCAGACAGCGGAAGGAGCCCAGGCAGCCTTTCCTCCTCACTATGCTGGCACCTGAGGGGTAAGACATCCTCTCCCTGACCCCCTGACCCACCTTCTGTTGCTACTCATCAGTGGTCACTCTGGACCCAAGGAGAGTGCCTCCCCCTTCCTACAAACCGGGCGTGGCAACCGACACCCTTCCCCAGACCTCTCATGTCTTTACCACCCACACAAGTAGATTTTCCAACAAATGCTCATCAAAAAATTTCCCGCATCTACATAGGATGATCACTATCAAAAAAGAGATCAGAACTAGAGGAAACTGTCTGTCCGGTGCTTATAGTGTGGAGATACGCCTCTGCCTTCCCTTCCACAGTCACTCACACATGGGCAGAAGCCTGGGGGCAGGGGGGTATGAGCCTCCATCTGGGGACCCTAGACCCTTAACAAAGGTCTGAAAATGCAGAGATGGGGCTTTACAGGCTGCTCTTGGAACTGGTGAGAGCCACGGAAACTGTCAGCCCTCGCATCGGGATGCCAACTGATGGGTCAGTCGTGCCTTGGCCAAGAGGGTGAACAGCTAGCACGGTTGCTCAGAGACTCTGCGGGAAGAATCTGCACAAGTATGAGCCCTTACATGTGTACACGCATGTGCATGGATGCACAGGTACATGTATGTACACCCACACATAAGGTCTGGGATCAGACTACCTTGCTCAATTCTTTTTCTCCAGTTACAAGCTGGGTGACTTTATGGAAGTGACTTTGCCTCTCTGTGCCTCAGTTTCCCCAGTGGTCCATGAAGGCAGTGCGGAGACCTGCTTCCTCATCAGATTGTAGAGGATGAAGGAAATGGCACCTAAACCCCTTAGCTTAGGGTTTGCCCGGCACAGAGTCATCAGCCAATTATTAATTTGTGGTTGGTGCCTTCTGGGGCTTTTCCCAGGCCTGTAGGAGCCTGTGTCCTCCCTTCAGTGTCTCAGCCTTTCCTGGGTAGGGAGCTGTTTTATGTCCATTTTCCAGGTGAGTCACCTGAGGCTGGGAGAGGTGGGTCCTTGCCGAGTGGGAAGGAAAAGAGCCAGGATCTGAACCTTATTCTGTCTGCTTTCCACACCTAAGCTCTTTCCACAATGACATTTCTCTAGGGACTAATAAACACAACATACTGGGCACCTCTCTCTGATGGGTAAATAATAACAAGTTGGGGCCCTAGGCTGGCCTAACCCCCTTGTTTACAGGTGAGGAAGGGTGTCCCCGGAATTACATGCAGAAGCCAGGTGGCCCCCATGAGGAGAGAAGCGGTATGGAAGAGAGAGGAAAGGGGTGGGAGCACTGGGCCTCCAGCTACCCCCTGGCTGCACCCTGAAGTCCCTCCTCACCATTGCAAGGCAAAAAGACAAGGACAAGAGGCCAAGTCCTAGTCCTCTCTAGGCCTCAGTTTCCCCACCTGTACAATGGGTGAGGGTTGAGTTCGATGGCCTGTTCACTTCACACTTTCTATAGCTCACTGGTTCTTTGAGACATTGGGAAGGGGAGCCCCCCACCACCCCCATTAGAATCTGTCACAGTGCCTGAAATCCTGTCATCAGGGCATCATTTATTTAAATTAAGATTGTTCCCACCCATGGTCCACACTTTAAACCCAAGGGTAGCTCCTGAAGTCCCTAGTGCCCAGTGCCCACCCTCTTGCCCGACCCCTCCTGGTTGTATCAGGAAGGGAGGAAGAAGGCTCTCTGTAGGGAGCACGGTGTGGACTGTCACGCGTCCTGCTGTTTACGATGGTAGGCATGGGAGAGGCCCCGACGGTGGACCATCTGGGCATCACCTAATCTCACTGAGCCTCGAGCTCCTTCCCTGGGAACAGAACGATGCTCTAGTGGACTGAATGCCTGTGCTGAGCACCGAGCTGGGCGCAGCCGAGCGCCCGGGGCCAGGGCTGGCTCCTGGCTCATGGAATGGCCACGGGGCTGGGCAGGGAGGGGTGAGGGCAGGCCTGTCAGGCCCAGGACCCTTCTCCCTCCTCCCTAGCCCCTCATTGAGATATCAGATTCAGCTCTGTGGTTGAGAGGGTTACAGGAAAACACATTGTCATCCTTCAAAGAACTGTGAATCATGGGCCACCGTCAGGGTCACTCTGTGGACTCCTGAGACCGAGAGGTGAGCCCAGTTCTCCTCAGTCTGGGCAGGCCCCAGGCAGTGGAGAGGGACCCCAAGGGAACGACATGGAGGATCAAGGAAGTCATGTCCAGAAAGGCCACCCGCATGCTGGGAAGGGTAGAACAAGATGCCTTTTGCTCCCCAAACAGCACAGGCCTAAAGTTTGTCACCTCTCAAAAAAAACAAAAAACCAAACAAACACAGCACAGGGCCAGAGTCACGCTATCTAACATCATCCCCCCAGCAGCACGGGCTTGAAGTTATACCCTCTGGCACCACCTCGAAGAGCACAGTGCCACTCATATTCTCTGATGTCACCCCAACAGCTTGGGCCTGAACTCACATCATCTGTCACCCTCAAAACAGCACTGGCCTGAAGTCACCCCATCTGTATTTCTTCTTTGTTTTTTTAATCACAGTCCCTGATAAATTTCAAAAGATCTGGGAAGGATGATGACGAGTCAACCAGCATTGTCAATCCCTGTCACCTTTGTCTGGCTGATGCTTTAGAATAGGGTCCACCTATGAGCAAAGTATAATGACGAATGTGAACACCAACCCCAGAACCCAAGCATTCCAGACTTTTAATTTATTGGAATCTTGTATATTCAACGTTTGTAAAGCTAAGAAATCAGACCTGGCATTAGAATCCCAGCTTGTTACACCCCCAGGACTCCAGCATTGGAAGGGAGGGCAGTGGGCCAAACTGCTATCTATCGGATGTAGAATCTTTTATTCGGTGTCCGTGGGCCCTAGGTGGGGATGGTCTCCTGGCCTGCAAGGCTACGTCAAGGTCCTTCTTTTCTTCCCCAAGCCTCTGCTCCCCATCCAGGCCGCCACTCCCCCCCAGCTCTTCCCTCCAAGCCTTATCACCTGCACCTGAACCTTCATCCTCTCTTTCTCTCTACTGGAGTTCCCACAGGGCATTTAGACATGGAGCCCTCCCATGTAAATATTCCCTGCCTTAAATGTCTACTGTCTCCTCTTCTGCCATTGCACCGCCTCCCTGCCCACCTTTGTAGCTGTCAGGTCCACCAGCAGCCCCAGGCTGCCCACTCCACTGGGCACTGACCAGTCCTCATCCTACTGATCAAGCTGCAGCCACGGCTGACCCCAGAACGGCCCCTCCAATGACTTTGTCCCACTGTGTCTTGCCCATCTCCCTGAGGGACTCACTTCCTCAGAAACTCTGTCACCAGAAGAGCCAAGGGCAGGACAGGTAGCAGGGTAGGTGTCCCACAGGGAATGCAAGTGACACAGGGTGACCATGGTTACCGAGCCATCAGGTTAGCAAAAGCGTTGGGCCTACTCATGCAGCTTTCAAGAGCAAGGAGAGTGCTAAGGGAGGGCCTCCAATAGCACCAGCATGGTTTAGGGACGGGCGCTCTGGCACTGTGGGTCCTGTGGCTGCCATATCACCTCATTTAAGAATTTGGGGACCAGACAGTAGGGTGACAGCATCCAAGGAAATGAAACCATTTCACTCTAACTAGGATGATCATCCAAGGTGTCTGATGACAAATGTGTGTCTGAGACGCTTGGGGGGCAGGAAGGGAGGGTGGGGCCAGGTGGGAGTGTGACAGGGACAGGGTCAAGGGGTAAGGCCACAGGCTGAGCAGCCTGCCTCCTCTGTCCTCCTGTGCTATTCTTCTGAGGTCTGGACCTGGGCTCCTACGGGGGTGCCTGTGGGGAGAGGAGGGGCTCCAAGGGGTAGGTACCTCCGGTTCTGGATCATCCACTGGCCCTGGGTGCATGGCAGGTCATATTTCTGCCTCCGCAGTGCATAGGCGTCAAACCAGAGGGCCAAGCCATAGTCTAGGGAGGGCACCTGTGACAGAGAAGCTGGTCACCAGATGACCCATGCACTGGGGCTGCTCTGATGAGCACCTTCTAGAACAATAAAGAGAGAAGGAGGCCTGCCAACACAGAGTGCTGGCTGGGGCTGAAGTTTGTTACTCAGTCAACAAACAGGTTTTGTGGTAGCTAGCAGAGCCAAGATGGCCATACCTGCCATCCCCCCTCCTGGAGCAATCTGGGCCCGGGCTCAGCCTGTGGGTGCTTCAGCAGAAGCAGGACAAGGAACCCCTCCCAGCCAGGGTCCTTGGAGGTCCTTAGGACAGAGAGCAGGTGGGCGGGCAGAGTGCAGGGCTTACCATGAAGTGCCAGGAGCAGTGGGTGCCGGGCGAGTAGTAGCTGGGGAAGTATGGTGTGCTGAGGACGCCCTGAGTCTCCACCTGGCTCTCCAAGGTCAGGTTCACCTCGCAAGCTGGTCCAGAGAGCAGTGGTTACACAGGCGGTCCCCTGTCCCCATCCCACTGCACCTCCCAGCAGGGGAGGGGACAGCTGTAACCCCACCACCCCTCCTGTCGCAAAACAGTAAAGCCTAGAGGTTGCATGTGACTGATCTTGGGCCTTAGTTACCTCATCTGTAAAATGGGGACAATAATAATATATACTTCATAGGGTAGTTGAGAGGATTAAATGGACAAAAAATATTCAAACAGCTTGGATTGTAGTAAGTGGTCAGTAAATGTCAGCTATTGACATGCGCTATGCAGCATTGGACCATTTACTGAGAATACGCATGACCATGACCGGGAGAGCCTCGGTCACAGGCCTCAGGGGAAGAATAATCTGTGCCCTTTTCAAAGACGGGGTCGGAGAAGAGGAGTGACTTAGCTGAAATCACACAGTGAGAGGGCGAGAGATCAGCAGCTGGAATGTCCCCAGCTGTCCTGCCACCTCTCCATGGAGTCAAGGTTCCCAAAGCCCCTGTTCCCTTCCCTCTAGAACTGTGTCACAGACTCCCCTGAGAGCTGAGCCAGCTCAGGCACCTCCTTAGTTCCAGGGACCCCTCGAGGGCAGCCAGCACCCAGCGGAGTACCTGTGCACCTGCACCACTGCCAGGAGACATGGGGGGGTGACACCAGAGGGGGAGAGAAGACTGAGTGGGAAGAGGCCGGGTGGGGGGCACGGAGAGGAGGAGGGGGGAGCAGCAGCTGTGTGGTCTCCTGTCTGGGTCCCTCCCTACCCGGAGCTCTGAAAACTGCTGAGTGTGCTGTGCCGGCCCAGAGGCATGGCTACTGCAGACCCCAGGACAGCCTGAGAGAGGGGGTGGCGAAGGGGGCCTGGGACAGGAGGGTGGGGGCAGGGGGAGGGCCAGTGCGCAGCTGGGGAGAGCCTTTCCCATGGAGTCGCCCTCTCCATGTCCCCAGAGGTGTCTGGGTACATCTTTGGTAGGAGACGACTATCTGGAGGGGAATCTCAGTTTCTCAGGCCTGTTGACCACAGACTCTACTGTCCAGGCTCAGCTGTGGTGAGTGTAAAGGGAGGGGACAGGGAGGTGGCTGCGGAGAGGAGACTTTGAGCCAGGCTGAGGAGAGAATGAGGACGGAGGAGACACAGACTCAGGAAAGAAAATCAGAAGGCAGGAGAGAGGCGAGGAAGAGATGAGTGAGTGGCCAGTGTCTCGGGAGAGAGTGGAGAAGATGAGGGAGGTGGATGAAGAGTGGAAGGAGGAGGAGAAGGGCTGGGGTGTGGGCAGGGAGGCGGGTGGAGGGCAGAGCTCTTCCAGGACCTGTCCCCTCCCTCACCCCACATTAGCTACAGCCAAGAAGGGGAAGGGCATGTGCAGGGGTGCATGCTCAGTCTCTGCCACCTCACTCGTCCCCTCCCCAGGGACCCGAGCCCGCACCCTGGAAGGCCACGGCCTGTACGGAGAGCACGAAGGGGTCGTAGTAGCTGTGTAGGCCCTTCTTCCACACCACCGCCATGATGGCGCCTGACGCCAGGACCTCCACCACGGGCTCCTGGCGGCTGCAGCCATAGACCCTGGGGGGACAGAGAAAGGTGGAGAGGGTGAGCCAGGAGGGTACCTGGGAGGAGCACAGGAGGGCTGACTGGCAACCTGTGCATCTGAATGTGCAGCCAGCCTGCTGTGTGTTCACAGACAAGCTGTTGACCTTCTCTGGCCCCAGGGGACTGATTGGATAATCTGTAAGGGTCAGGCTAGCATCGCAGGTGACAAAGCCAGGAGGATGCTCAGACTTCTTGAGCTTATATTCGACTATGCCAGCTGACTCCAGTCCCACAGTCTTTCCTATCCCCTCAGAATTTTCCTGACCTCTGAGTATCCTTCCAACCTGTTCCCAAAGGATGACCAGACTGGCACCTGTGGGGACCACACCTTCCAGCTGGCCATACCCTGACTCCTGGTCTTGTTTTGGGTTCTGGGCTGGGACAGAGAGGAGGCAGGAATATGGTCTGGTGCCCCCTCGGGCAGGCACCGCAGGACTCCAGCAGAGCCCGGTGCCTGGGGTGCACGGAATAATGGCATCTGGAGTGTCAGCCCTGCAAAGGCTTTTAGGAGATTGGCAAAGTCAACTACTTGGTTTCTAGGTGGGGAAACTGGGGCTCAGGACCATGTCTAGGCCCCAGGGCAGTTTCACAGCAGAGATAGAGGTATGCTGGTCACTGTCTGTGACAGCACCTTGTGTCCTCTCCCCATAGGTGTCCCCTGGGCTGCAATCTCAAGCAAGGGTGCTCCCGGCTTCCCATCCCTTCTTACCTCCATCAAACTACCTTCTGTCTCCAAAAGAACCTTCCAAGCCATTGCTAATGCACAATCCAATTCCCTGGAAGCTAATAACCTTGTCTCCCAGAGTGGGTGTACCAGCATCCATCAACAACGTGCTACTGCTCATCTATGATGTGTTGGCCGTGGACTTGACCAGAGGGAGTGGGCGCCGATGGGGGCACTGCAGGCATCCGAACAAGTGCATGCCTGAGATCCAAACCAGTCTCAAAAACCAGTGGAGTGAGTGAGCCCAGGAGTTAGTTCCCCAGGGGGGTCCTGGGGCTGAAGTGTCCCGGGAAGGGGACCTGGCTGCAGGCCTTGGCTCTTGCCAGGGAGGGAGATGACCTAGCTCCCCTAGTTCTCTTTCCTCTTGCATTTACCACCTGGTTTGTTCTCACTGCTGGCTGCCCCCTTCCCACGCACACACCCTTCCCCCCTCTCCCTCATCTGCTCATCTCCCCCAGACAGTGGGACATAAGACAGTAGGGTTCAGAGGGATCTGGAAGTCACCTTTATTCTTTGTGTGTGTGTGTGTGTGTGTGTGTGTGTGTGTGTGTGTGTGTGTGTGTATTTTTCTGAAGTTGGAAATGGGGAGGCAGTCAGACAGACTCCCGCATGCGCCCAACCGGGATCCACCCGGTGGCAATGCTCTAGCGCCTGAGGCAGAGGCCATAGAGCCATCCCCAGGGCCCGGGCCACCTTTGCTCCAATGGAGCCTTGGCTGCGGGAGGGGAAGAGAGAGACAGAGAGGAAGGAGAGGGGGAGGGGTGGAGAAGCAGATGGGTGCTTCTGTGTGCCCTGGCCAGGAATCGAACCTGGGACTCCTGCACACCAGGCCGACGCTCTACCACTGAGCCAACCGGCCAGGGCCTGGAAGTCACCTTTAATGGGGGCTTTAGCTTTTTTTATTATTATTATTGATTGTAGAGACAGAGAGCAAAGAAGAGAGAAAGAAGAGGGAGAAACATCGATTTGTTGCTCTACTTATCTATGCATTCTTTAGTTGCCTCCTGTAGGTGCCTGACCGGAGATTGACCTACAACCTTGATGTATCGGGATGACCAACTGAGGTACCCAGCCAGGGGCAAAGCTTCAGCTCTTAATGTTGGAAGTTTCTTTTATTTTCTTTTACTTATTCAGCAGCAGAGCCTTGTTGTGACTGAAATGTCTTCAGCCTCCCAGGGTGTGGAACACATGAAAGCCAGCCAGGAAGGTAAAATGGGCACGGGTCTGCTCGACAGACCACCAAATTTACTCTCACACGCTGGGGTGCCAGTTGGAGGGCCCTCTCCTCCACCTAGCCTGTCATTTTAGACGTTGTCTTTGGGTCTGAGGTGGAGTGAAACACCTGCCCAGGTGCCACAGGGACAGAGCTGTGCCCAGCGGCCAGGCCCCAACAACAGCAGGATGGGGAAGTGGGGGACACTCCGAGAAGCCCCAGGGGAAGTTTGTAAGCATCCCCGCCCTCCTGAGAATCAGATATCAGCTGACTTCTCTGCACTTCCCAGAGCCCTCCAGGAACCCAGCCCACACACACCCAGATTGAGGTCACCAGGTGGCAGGGCGGCAGGGCTGGGTGCTAAGGGCGCATGCCCCCTCCGAGCCTGGAGATTCAGGGAGGCCCCGGGGAGGGGCCTGGGAAGAAGCTTCCCCCAGCTCATCCCCAAGGACTGCCCATCATCTAAACATGCAGGTCCCGCCCCCATCCCTACATCCCCTGCCTGGAAGCTGGCCCAGCCCAAGCAGGACAGAGAAGGCAGTAGCCTGATGCCCCACCCTCAGGTCTCCCATACCTGCTCCAGAGCCTTGGAGGCCCAATCCCCACTCCCTACTCTGCAGGGAGGCAGCCCAGAGCCTAGGACATTTGCAGCCCAGTTACAGTCACCCCATCCCCCGCTACCTGCCCTCTGACCTGGTCACTGCTGCACTCCACATCATACCCTGTGTCCCAAAGCCCTACTCCTCTACTCAAGAACATGCAGTCAGTGCCCCACTTCCCAAGTAGCAAAGTTTAAATTGCTCCTGGCAACTAGAGAGCATTACTGTGTCTGAGGGTCTTGGCACCAATGGGCAGATTTTAATCCTCACAACAACCCTACAAGGTAAGCATGATTGTGCATCCATTTTACAGGTGAGAAAACTTGAGGCTTAGGGAGGCAAAGTGACTCCTAGGGCACACAGCTAGGATGCAACAGAGTGGAAGCTGGAAGTTGGGGCTGCCAGACTGAGGCAACAAGCCATGTGGCATCCCGGAACTGACCTCGGGCCATCTAGTACAACTGTTT
The DNA here is from genome assembly GCF_036850995.1 of Saccopteryx leptura. NCBI lineage: Eukaryota > Metazoa > Chordata > Mammalia > Chiroptera > Emballonuridae > Saccopteryx > Saccopteryx leptura. The sequence continues at coordinate 309,372,658 of NC_089503.1, forward strand.
GTTACAAATGGGGACACTAGAAGGGAAGGGGGCTGCCCACAGCCACAGCCACTTCCAGCTTCTCCTCTCCCTCTGGGGTAGCCTACCATCTCCCAGACAGTGAAACTGAGGTCACAGGGCCGCTGCTCTCAGGACGCCTGGTGTGACCGTTGACCCCACACCACCATTTCCTTCACAGACCCCCACTGCCACCCCCACCTCCCCAGGGACTCACGAGGTAATGAGCCTTCTTTCCAGGGGCCCAGCCACGTCGTATACGGCGAGCCGGTCCCGGCAGTCGGCCAGCGTCCACTCAAGCCGGAGTTTGAGCATGAGATCCTCAGGGCCCTGCAGGTGCCACAGGCAGCTGGAGACCAGGTAGTCGGGCCCCTTCAGCTGGAGGACCTGGCCCTGGCTCACGTAGCTGTAGCGGTAGCAGCCTGGAGAGGGAAAATGGACAGGCCCTCTGACCTCTAATAGCTGGGAGGAGAGACCTGAGGAGCCAGCCTGCAGGTTCTCGCCAGGGCAGGGGTGGGGAGGAAAGAGCAGCTGGATGCAGGTCAGCCTACGGGTACTAAGTCCCATTTTCCTGGTTCCCTGTGTTTTCGTCTCCAGGCTCCTCATGCATGCACGCATTCATTGGTTCATTCATCCATTCACTCAGCACTCACTGAGCTCCCCATGCTCGGTAAGTACCAAAGAAAGGCCCAGCCACTGCTGGGAATGTCAGAAACAGTGAGGACAGATACAAAGCCCAGCAGCAATAGTTTCGGAGGTGAGGTCTCCAGCCTGGCCGGCGAGGCAGGGAAGTCCTGGGGGGTCACAGTGTGAGCAACCCACTGCCAGCCGAGGCGGGCAGGAGCAGAGGCAGGCTTGATCACAGACTCTCTGGCTGCAGGAAGCAACATTGAGGGGGCTGGAGACCCGCCGGGCAGCTGTGCCACACAGAGAGCAGGGTGAGGATTTCGTTTCAGATGGAGAGAAGGGGCAGCCCCAGGTAGAGGAAGTGAGCTCTGGCTAATGGCAATGAAACAAGGAGAATGAAACCAATAGCACTGAGCAAGTGTCTGACATGCTGGAATCGAGCTAATGGCAGTACACTTACCCCCTCATTTAATACCTCTGGGAAACAGTTTCTATTATTGTTCCCATTTTACAGACCTGGAACAGACAGGCCTGGGTTCCCCTCATCTCCACCTAATCTTTCCTGGGGCCTTGGGGACAATGGCATCATCCTGGCAGGGCTGTCACAGAGCTTAAGTATGATGCGTGCTTAAGAGCTCAGCGCAGTCCCTTGTACACAGCAGATGCTCAGCCTATGCAGTGGCTGTTCTGTAGGTGTGGGGGGGAGAGGGAGAAGGTGAAGCTGGAGTGAAAGTCCCGTGACTTGTCACCCTTCAGCTGACCCCACTGGAGGCTCAGACATAGCTGACCTCATTGGCTGCCCTCACTTCACACCTCCTCCACGACACAGACACATCCTCCCACACCCACAGCTTGTGCCTCCTCTCTTATGTGGAAGCTGTGGGCTTTGTATGCAGTTCTAGAACTTGCAAGCAGGACCACCTACACCATTCAATCATTCAACATCATTATTGGGAACCTACTCTGTGTTTGTTTTGGGTACCAAGGACCAGCTGTGTAACTATCTCATTTAAACCTCACCAGAAGGCCGTGAAACAGGGGGCCTGTGTGTTCTGCCAGGAAGCAGAAGGGATGTGGGACGGAGGCCCAAACGTAAGAGGCAATCTGGAATCCACACCCTGCACAACGGCCCCAACACCACCTCTCACCGCTGTGTGACTCTGGGTCAGTTACTTCGCCACTCTGAGTTCTGTCAGTGGACACAACGATATTCCCTGTCCTACCTACTTCTCTGAGAGGCTCTGAGGACCGAGAAGGGAATGGCAGTAAACATGCTTTGCTCGGATCCTGCTGCCAGTTGCTCAGTTCCCTTTTCCTGACCCCTGGCCATCCTGATGCCAGCGGGGAGCTGACCTCCTCCCAAGGAGAGACCTCTGCCATCTTCGAGGGGCAGGGATAAGGCCTGTGATATCTGCCCCAGCCAGCAGCTGGGGAAAGGTGCCTGGCTGCTCCTAGGCGTTTGTATGCTTTACATCTTGCTCCAAGCTGATGCTTTGCTTTTGCCATTTTAATAATTACTTTTTCTTTTTAGGCTAATTAAATGGAGAGGTAAGTGCTGGTGTCTGTTGATAATCAAAAACACCTTTAGGGAGCGTAGTACCTCTGGTCGCTGGAAGAAAGTAAGTGAACTGCCTTATGCGCTTTCCTCATCTAGTGTCTGCTCACGCCGTTCCCTCTGCCCAGACTGCCCTTTCCCCTCCTGCCTGACAGATCCTCACCTATTTCTCACTCCTGAGTCTGCGGCCCCCAGGGCCCCCCAGGCAGGAGCGACTCCTTCCTCTGAGAGGCATGTCCCTTCCTCTGCTTTGGATTGTAGCCCCTGTCCCCAGGCACAACGATGCCCTCTCTCCACTGCCCCTGGGGACTCTATTCCAGCACTGGCACTTTCGATGTTGTGAGATTCTGTTTATGAGTCTGTCTCCCTCATGGAGTTCTGAGCTCCTCTGAGAGCAGGGCTGAGGACACAGTCACCTGGTGTCCCCAGCATGGGCATGGGGCCTGGCCTGGAAGACATGCTCAAAAACCTGTTCAAAGGATTTTGATTGTCATTCTTATCCCATTAAACACTATGGCAGGGATCAGCAAACTCATTAGTCAACAGAGCCAAATATCAACAGTACAACGATTGAAATTTCTTTTGAGAGCCAAATTTTTTAAACTTAAACTATATAGGTAGGTACATTCTTTATTGAGGTAGCGTCTGCACATGGTATTTTGTGGAAGAGCCACACACTCAAGGGGCCAAAGAGCCTCATGTGGCTTGCGAGCCGCAGTTTGCCGACCAGAGCTCTAGACATTCACGGAACCAAATAACAGTTAATTGCAAAAAACTGCCAGAAACTTGAGGACACATGGCCACCTGGCACAGGCAAGGGCAACAGGAAGACCTTTCCCAGACTAAGGATCAGGGCCACGAGTGTACCAATGCAGTGTAAGATAGATAGATAGATAGATAGATAGATAGATAGATAGATAGATAGATAGATAGATAGATAACCAGTTTCCTGTGTTCTCCTTTGAACCAGCTTTACTATTCTATTGGTTCCCTCATTACAGAATTAAATAAACGTCTGACATGTGCTCACTGTATCTGCATATGAAAATCACTATTTTAACTATCTAAAAGTTGTTTGCAGACCCCATTACCTCCATCCACCAAGGAAGTAAGCATTTGCCCAGCCCAATGGGAGGAAGGGAAGGTCCTGCTGGCACTGTGCTCCCCAGGGCTCAACAGGGAGACTGTGGAGCCTCCTGGAAAAAGCCAGGTGACTCCAGCAGTATGGCCCAGGGGTGGGGCGGGGGCCGAGGGCAGATAGCCTAACTGGCTGAGAAAGGGGAGGAAAAGGTGGAGGGAGCATCCTTGACTGAGACGGCAATATCTCCAGAAGACCAAGTTTTAAACCCAAAGTGACCAATATACCTTGAATTGGTAAGATTATTTTCTACCACTGTGCAAACAGTGGCTTGTGGGCAAACTGAACTCAGTGATAGAAAAGTAGAGTCACACTCTCACACCCCACACAGGCAACACATACATACTTGTGTACAAGACACTCACACGTGTTCACACATGCAAACACTCCCTGCTCTCCTTCTACAGTCCCCACGCTTTGCTTGGGACCCCTCACTGACCGAGTCCATCATAGCATCCCCTAGGTGACTCTAGGCCAGTGCCCCCTGCACTGACCATAAAAGCCATGTGATCCCCTGACACTCGACCAAGCCAAGAAAAACACCAACTCAAAAGTGGAAGAAACAAAAGCAGCGTACCCAGCGTGGAATTCAGTGCAACTATGTCTTTTACACTGGCTTCTGTTAAAAGGAAATGAACATATGAATAAATAAAGACAAATATTAAATGCATAAAATGAAAATAAAAATAAGAAGAGACCATCAGAGCCGGCCTGTCTGAGGTTTCCCCTGAATGCCACCCACCCACACCGGCCTCCGGCCCAGTCCTGGGTCCCTGGGGGCCCACCCTGAGAGCATCCCAATCCCAGTGGGCAGCTTCCTGGACCTCATCAGACCATCCCACATTCCCCCTCCCCAGAACTGACCCAGAATCACAAGGCCCTCGGGGTCCGGCTCATACTCTGCCCTGTAGGAAGTGGGGGTTGAGCTGTTGGCCGTGGACAGCAGCTCCTCCACCAGCAGTGCCCGCACCACTTCAGGGGTCAGCATGGGCCGGCGGTGCTCAGGAATTTGGAGGATGAACCAGAAGAAGCAGGTGAGAGGTCCCTCCCTAAGGCGGGCAGAAATGACAGGGGCTGGGGAAGGGGCCTGCAGTCATCGCTGCCCAGCCCCTGCTCCTGTGGGAAAACACCGTCTGTGGCTCGGGAATGAGCACTCACTACCTCCCAGGCACTGCTCTCCACCTCCACAGGGAAGCCTTCTAACCAGCTCTGTGGCAGGTGTTCTCCTCATCCCCATTTTGGAGGTGAGGAAACTGAGGCACAAGAGGCTAGACTGGTTGTATGCTACAGACCATGTCAAAGTGGCAGACTCAGACACGAGTGGAAGAGTTGGGCCACCCGCCACTAACACCCCCGCCCCGTGGCCTCATCTAATACGTGCCATGCCTTTAATGAGCACACTGTAGCCATTGTCTAGACAATTCCTCCCACACCTCTGTGCCCACTTTGTAGATGAGAAGACCAAGTGCAGTGAAGGAAGGTCACACGCAGAAAGCCAACTTGCCTCTTCATATCTCAGTTTTCTCACTTTTAAAAATGAAGGCATGGCCCTGGCCGGTTGGCTCAGTGGTAGAGCGTCGGCCTGGTGTGCGGGGGACCCAGGTTCGATTCCCGGCCAGGGCACACAGGAGAAGCGCCCATTTGCTTCTCCACCCCCGCCCTTCCTCTCTGTCTCTCTCTTCTCCTCCCGCAGCCGAGGCTCCATTGGAGCAAAGATGGCCCGGGCGCTGGGGATGGCTCCTTGGCCTCTGCCCCAGGCACTAGAGTGGCTCTGGTCATGGCAGAGCGACGCCACGGAGGGGTAGAGCGTCGCCCCTGGTGGGCGTGCCGGGTGGATCCCGGTCGGGCGCATGCGGGAGTCTGTCTGACTGTCTCTCCCCGTTTCCAGCTTCAGAAAAAAAAAAAAAAAAAAAAAATGAAGGCATGACATCAGAAGTCATTTGCCCTACCCTGTGTTAGCAGGGGGTGGGTCAGAGGGGCCAGGTGACTCACCCAAAGGAGTAGACGGAGCTGGAGTTGTAGTAAGTACCCAGGCGGCTGCTGGAGATGAGGTCCTTGAGCTAAAAGTAGGGTGAAAAGTAACCCCCTGGTGACCGTCTGCAGAAGCCCCTCTGACCTTGAGATGGCTTTTCCCCTCCAGGCAGCCCTGCTTCACAGGGAGCCTCCAGGGTAGAGTCTCGCCTGTGGCCACACAGTGGGCAGTGGCCACACCAGGAAACCTCAGACCCTTTCCACTTTTTCCCCTCCCACTAGGCACTCACACCGACTCCTTCCTCCAGTTCTGGCCTCCATTAGACCACCAAACACCTCTGGCTCCCCTTGTTGAATGTCACTCAATTCTGAGAAGCCCTACGTGGCTCCTGAGTCCCCTCCTCATCTCCAGCCACCAGGCATGGAGCTCAGCTGGCTGGTTTTTGCATATGTTCAACTACAGTGCTGACAGCAGGAAGGGACACAGGGTGGCAGGGTGGTAGAGCGGGTGGCAGTGAAGCACTGGGAACAGCATAGAGGCGATGTGCCCCTTACCTCATTTCAACCCCACAGCAGCCCTGAGGATGGGCACTGTTAGCATCACCCACTTTACAGAGGAGGAAAGAGAGCCTTGGGGGGGGGGGGGCAGAAGCAGATCGAGTCAAGGACGTGAGGTAAGTGGTTTATATGGAGGTGGCTCTGAGGAACACCGGTAGGGGTTGGGGAAGAGGGACTGGAATAGGGAGCAGCTAGCACAGCAGTGAAGTCACGAAGTAGAGCTATTGCGGCACCATCCACCCACAGGGAGCTCTGGGAGATAAGGGGTCATACTCAGAACTGCACCGCCCCAGGTCAGGGTTGCTGGTGTGTTTATTCCCTGCTCTGTTACCCACGGTCCTGAGGCCCTATAGCAGGAGTCGGGAACCTTTTTGGCTGAGACAGCCATGAACACCACATATTTTAAAATGTAATTCTGTGAGAGCCATACAACGACCCGTGTATGTTATGCATTATCCAATAAAAATTTGGTGTTGTCCCAGAGGACAGCTGTGATTGGCTCCAGCCACCCGCAACCATGAACATGAGTGGTAGGAAATGAATGAGTTGTAATACATGAGAATGTTTTATATTTTTGTTTTGTTTTTTTATTTTTGTATTTTTCTGAAGCTGGAAACGGGGAGAGACAGTCAGACAGACTCCCGCATGCGCCCGACCGGGATCCACCCGGCACGCCCACCAGGGGGCGATGCTCTGCCCCTCCGGGGCGTCGCTCTGCCGTGACCAGAGCCACTCTAGCACCTGGGGCAGAGGCCAAGGAGCCATCCCCAGCGCCTGGGCCATCTTTGCTCCAATGGAGCCTTGGCTGCGGGAAGGGAAGAGAGAGACAGAGAGGAAGGAGGGGGTGGGGGTGGAGAAGCAAATGCGCGCTTCTCCTATGTGCCCTGGCCAGGAATCGAACCCGGGTCCCCCGCACGCCAGGCCGATGCTCTACCGCTGAGCCAACCGGTCAGGGCCGAGAATGTTTTATATTTTTAACATTATTTTTTTATTAAAGATTTGTCTGTGAGCCAGATGCAGCCATCAAAAGAGCCACATCTGGCTCATGAGCCATAGGTTCCTGACCCCTGCCCTAGAGCAAGTGCTGGCCTTGGTAGGCCACCCCCACACACAGCAGGGAGCCTGTTGCTCTAGAGGGAGGGGGTGTGGGAGGGCCCCAACAGTTTTCTTGCACTGCCCTAGCTTCCCCAGGGTCGTGTAACTTGTAAATGGCACGATCAGGCTTTAATCCAATTATATTTGATACCAGAGTCCTCTAACTCTCCCACTGCCTTACGCTGTGTCCCCTTCCATCACACCTAGAACAGGCCTCTCTCTGCTCCCAGTGAGCGTCTGTATGGACTGACCAATGGGTTTGACAGGATCAGGCCCCTCCTTCCCTTTTTACTGCCACTTCCTTCCCTGCCATTCCTCAAATCCTCTCCTACCATCTTCCGGGCTTTGGCAGTTTCACTGCGGAAGGCACTGGACTCCCGGTGGGCAAGGTCCTGGGAGAAGTGGCGGTTGAGCACGCGGAGGCTACCTGAGTACGCCTGGCTGACGGTCACCTCTGCCTTGTTCCCTGCCCAGGAAGAAACCAACAGGTTAACCAAGGCACAGCAGGGATGCTGCTGTCTCCCCCATACCCTCTCCTCCACCCGCCTCACCTCAGCCTCAAGGCACTCTCATCATCCTCATCTTTGACATTGTTATCATCATCATCCAAAGTTTATTTAGTGATAAACTGGCCCCAAGGTAGCAGGGAGAAGGGAGGCCCACAGATGGATGGTTTTACTCTGAGTGAGATGGGAGCCGTGGGGGGTTTAAAGAAGAGAAGTTAGATGATTTGGTTTGCTACTGTGTTGAGAACAGGGCCTAAAGAGGCAGGGGCAGAAGCAGGGAAGCCTGCAGGCAGTGGTCCAGGTGAGAGGGGCCAGGGTCAGAGGCGAGGGAGCTTGGGACAGGCATGCAGGTGAAAAATGGTTGGAGTCAAGCTACAATTTGGACTTAGGGGTGACCAGGTGTGCTGGCAAATGGAGAAGGAGCATTCCTGGAGCCCAGCCCTCCCCACGTGGGGCCCAGGAGAGCTTAAGAATAGGCAGCAATGGTTCATCTTGGGGGCAGGTGGGAGGGCAGAGCATGTGGGTGCTGCTGGGAGGACATCGAGGGGCTTCCCTTCTGACTGGTTCCACTTCCTCGTTGGAACAGGTGGCAAAGTGGTGGGGGTGCAGGAGGTTTGAGAGGAAAGTATAAACCTGTCACACAGGACAGCAGGAGAGGGAAAGGACCAGGACACACATTAGGGACTGGGGCCCATCTCCCCTGGGAAGCCCGCCCCACCCTCTCCTCTCCTGGGCTGCTTTCTGGACCAGGCTGCCACTCACTTTGGGCTTATCCTACTCCAGTGTCCTAGGCCCCTTCCTGTCTTCCCTTCCAGGCTGGGCAGGGCACATCTGGGCACATCTCTGCTTCGCCTCCTCACCCAGTGCCCGCTGCCTGGAGCACAGTCTGGCTGGGGCAAGAGGAATGGCTCAGACATCTCCTGAAGTGCCTCCTCTACCCTAGTCCCCTTGCTGGGTGAAAATTGACTTCCCCCAGCTGAGGTTTGGGAGCATGCTGCCCTGGGTCCTCAGCCCCACGGAGCACACCCTCCGGAGAGCAGTTTACTCCCGGAGCATAATCAGGAGAAATTAGACTTATCTGCAAAGAAAGACAATGGCAATTGGCAGGTGAGTTCCTGGGCCTGCAGCCTGATGCTCTGTGGTTTAACCTGAAGACTAATTATCCCGCAGTCTAAGGAGGCCTCAGCAGCCCTGTGCTATTTGGGGCGCTGGCTTCCTGCCGGTGGTGAAATGCATGCAGCTCCCACTCCCTGCCGGCGTTACTCGGTTCTGAGCAGAGAACTACCATCCACTCTGGGTCATGGCAGGCAGATTCACATCAGACCTGGGCTTCCTAACAGTGTCTGACAGGAGGCTGTTTCCAGATGTCCCCTACCTCAGCCCCCACTGGAGCTGGGCCTAGGCTGAGCTCCCCATGACTGCTCAAAAGTGGGTCCCGGGTCCTTTCAATGGGCCTGAAATTCCATGAGATTTAGCCAGTATGAGTACTTTCTAACTTTTGCAGAGTGTTTAATGGGAAGTCTCTGATCATGTGTCCCTGCGATGGCTCTCAAACTCCTCAGCTTCCTCTATCCTGACACATGCCATGCTTTATGGTGAGGCAGGGCTATCTTCAGAGCCTGATACAGAACTGGTGTATAGGAGGTGCTCAGGAATGAGAGGATGAATGAATGAATGAATGAATGAATGAAGAGTTTTCGAGAGTGTACATGAAGCATTTTCACAAGCACAATATAACTTGGTTCATCCATTATTTTCCATAGCCAAGACTTGGAGGAATGAAGGAGACAGTCTCTATCAGTTTTAGAGAAAGACATAGGTGCTTAAGAGTGTTTATTGAATGAAAGAGTAAATGAATGAATGAATGAATGAATAGACAAATAGGCCCAGAACATGGGCCGCTTTCTTCCAGGTGACTGACTAAGGGCTGTGATACCACAGGAGGGGGGGGGGGGACAATATTCAGAACCTGAGAGAAGCTCTGAGCCACCTGCTTTGGACACTCCAGGCCCCCCTTTCCCTGTGTGTTGAAGTCCACATGTGCTCGAGCTGGGGGATGCAAGCCCTCTGTGGGTGTGGACAGCCCCCGGGATGCCTGAGTCCTGTGTCTCTCCTCCCCTTCATCCTCATTCATGCCAGCCCTGGAGACTCAGAGGTGTTAGAGCTGTGGTCCCATGCTAGAGGAGCTCCCAGGCGGGGCTCAGGTAGGCAGAGACGCTACTTGGTGCCAGGAACCACGGCACCACTGGGCCTTCTCCTGCAGAGCCAGTCGGCTCAGAGCCCCAGGGGCAACACTGGAGGGTGCAGGCAAGGATGTTTATACTGTACTCCTTTGGTTGTCTCTTCACTAGAACTGGGTGCCAGGAGATCACTCCTTCCCTATCTGCTATGAGCTGGGGTCACTTGGCCTAAGCAAGGACATAGCACTTGTCCTGAGTCCCAGGACCTACAACATAGGTGCAGCAACACTCCCATCTCACAGGACAGGAAGGGAGACTCAAAGAGAGGAAGTACTTGCCCAAGGTGAGTTGCTAGGCATTGCTGACTTGGAATCCTCGTTTATTCTGTTGTGCCCCTCACAACCACCCCAAGTTCTTCCCAGGTCCCTCTCCTGGGCAGGCCCACACCTTTACCTAGGAAATACCAGAGCAGGAACCCCCCTGAAGCCAGCACGACCAGGGCCAGCCACAGAGGTGCCAAGCGGATGTAGTCCCGGACTTTTCTCTTGGAGTCCCCAGAGGTCTTGAACATCCCCTCTGGCTCTGCCTCCTCTCCATCACCTCCGTCACCCACCTGGGGGGCCTCAGCCATGGGCATCCTAGCAGGGAAAGAGACCGGGGTTGAAAATGGCCTGGGATTTGCAAGGGAGCCTTTGCTGAATGCCAACAGTGCACAGAAATAAGACGGCCGCCTTCTGGAGTAGGATGCTCCTATGTACCCGGTAGTAAGCAGTGATGGAAAGTGGACAGTGAGCCACTCATGGGGGAGAAAGCAAAGCAGGAGGCGGAGCTGGACTGGCCTGGCTCTGCGACCCTCACCTTTGCACCTGCCTCAGCCTCTCTGTGGTCAGAGGACAGATGGAGGTTTCAGTGTGTGAACCCTGCCCCCAGTGGCTGTACCCACAGATGAAACTGAACAACATGGTACAAACATGGGAGTCCAAAAAGTTGCCCCATTCCCCTTCAGTCAGGGGCTGCTTTTCATTCCTCCAGGTTCTCGATAGAAGAGCTTCCCAAAACACCAACGCAGTCAATTCACTTAGCCCTCCCCCACAAACCCCTGGACCAGTGCTGTGCTGGGCCAGGAAGCTATCCCTCAAAGAATGCTGGCCCTCTGTCTCCCCACCAGCCCAAAATTCTCCTAGGGGCAGAAGGAGACAAGAACCAATATTTATTTAGTGTCTATGAAAGACATTTCACGGGTATCACCTCATTTAATTCTCTGGTCACCCAGGGATACAGGGACTATTGTCCCCAAGCATTCTTCTTCCTCAGGCCTGCTTTGTATGGGCACTTTACGTGTATTATCCTGCTGAAAAGCCCCTGTCACCTTTCAAGTTTCTGCACCCATCTGATAGATGAGGAAACTGAGACCCAGAGTGTTTGAGCAATTATTCAGTCCACGGCTTTCCTGACCCAGCCTCATGTTCCCAACGCAATTTGAACATCTAGCACCCACTACCAGCCCCATTTTACAGATAAGAAAACCGAAGCACCAAGGGCCTAAGCCACTGGCCCAAGGAAACACAGCAGGTCTGTGGGGGGCGCATCCAGGTGTCCGACTCCCTGATCCTTCCACTACTCCTGGCTGCCTCCTGTAAATGAGCTGGTAAATGACAAATCATGATTCAGTTATAACTGATTAACTGACTGCCATCCGTCTCAGGGCCCTGGGCCTGCAGTTCTATCATCAGACCCCCCCAAACCCCCACCCCAAGCAAACTGCTGAGCATCACCTTTCTTCTCGGACAAGTTTTCCCACAGCCCAGAGAGGCCCTCCACCCACCCACCTGCCAGCAGGGCGAGGGCTCCAGACCCTGAGAAGTTAGTCTCTTCTCAGGTCCGTAAATGCCACCATGTCTTTGAAAAGCATCCCCAGGTGTGTGGGTGTGGGGAGTTCCTCTGGGCTGTGTCTGAAGTTTTCACACAGGGGTTTTCCCAAAATGAGACTCCTTGGTGATGTTTAAAGACCTCGCACCAGGATTCAAGGGGCACCCAGCTCTCCACATGCGTCCCCAGTTTCTGCCACTCCTCCTGGCATTGTTCCCAGTCAAGGGTTTCTGGCATCCAGCCATGGTGACCCTCTTGAGTGGCTTCTACCCAATGCAAGAAAGAGAGGGATTCTCAAGCGGGTATGGAACCCGTCCCCACCCCTAACCAGAGGCCATCTAGACATGTGGGACGGGCCCTCTGGCTTTATGGGGCTAGGCCAAGGATGGTAAATATCCCCAAATGGGTGGGCCAGCCCCTCCCACTCTCCAAAGAGTCCACAGCACCCCTGGTGAGAAACTGGCTCAGCAGAGTGGCTAGATCAAGGAGAGCCCTGTTATGGCCCAGGTCCTCATCCTCTCTCAGTTCTGGGTTCCCTCCCTCCTCCAGACATGGCCACACCCATTTTATTCTTGAATCTGGATTGCCAAGGACCTGCTCACAAAAATTAGGGGATCAGGGAACATGCAGATGCTCCAGTATTTTCAGCCTTTTGTATAGAGCATTTTCACCAATGAAATAAAAGTTGGTTTTGCACCACATTTGCATAATCAAACAACTTTCTTTAACTTGTCGTTTGCTTTTCTGCTGTTCTTGTTTAATAAAAAAATGCTTCTTTCTTTTTATCGCTTCATATTCATTTTGAAATATCCCTTAATTTTTGTGAGCAGTATATTTTGGGATGACCCACAGAGCTATGGAGACTCAGGGCCGCTAGAAGTGACAATAGTTGGCATTTATTTCAACTGTCCCTAGTATTTTATATCCACTATTTCACGTAAGCCTTACCCTGTGAAGGGTAAGTTATTTAATACATATTTTCATTTCACAGATGAGAAAGTTGAAGCACAGAGAGGTTGAGCATCTTGGCCAAGGTCAGACAGTTGGTTAACAGCAGAGTCAGGCTGCAAACTCAACCCACCCCTATGCTCTACTGCCTTACATATCAATATCACCTGGTGACTGAGGGGGAAACCGAGTCTCAGAGGTCATAGGTCCATTGGAAGAGTCAGCGAGAGGAGCAGTCCAGGGTAGTATACTTACCAGGCCTCCTCTTCCCTCTCCCCCTTATCCTGGCCAGACTGGCACTCTGAGGATTTCATCCCCCTCATAAATAAATGCCCTTCCTGTCTGCCTGGGAAGACTATAAACACCACAGAAAAGCCCACTTTCAGAAAATCCACTGTGCCCTTGGCCAGGTAGCTCAGTTGGTTAGAGCATCATCCAGATACACCAAGGTTGCAGGTTCGATCCCTGCCAGGGCACAGTGAGTACACAACTAAAGGGAACAATGAGTTGATGCTCTGTCTCATTCTCTCCCTTCCTCTCTTTCTCTAAAATCAATTAATTAAAAAAAGAAAGAAAAAGAAAACCCACTGTATAAAAACCCAAGATTAGATGCACCCCAAAGGTGGGGGGTGCTGTTCACCTGGGCTTCCAGCTGACTCCCACCTGGCCTCCTGCGGCAGCCTTCTGCCTGGGCTCTCTGCCTCCCCTCTCTCCTCTGGTACATTATTCACACATTGTCACCAGACCACGCCCCCTACCCACCTCCAGCCATTTACCACTCACAAGCCTCTCATGGCTCCGAGCCACCCCTAAACTCACACCATGGCACCAAGACCTTCCCTGGCCAGGCTTCTGCCCACGCCCCTGCAGCCCTAACTTCCGTCAGGCACATCCCTCTGCAGGCCCAGGAGACCCTCACCTTTGTGTAGCCACACCCTCTGCCTAAAGGACTGTGGGAACCCTTAAAGGCAACTCCAAGGCCACCTGCCTGGCCATGGTTCCCTGGGTCCCAGGTAGTACGTTGCCTATGCCCCTGGGCAGCCTCTGGTCACATCAAGCCTTTGGCTGTCTTTTGGCTTTGCTGCTCTCCCTCACAAGGAAGTGGGCCTGTGTCTTTTTCACCCCTGGTTCCCTGGAGGACACAGCACAGGGCCTGTACGAGTGAATGCTCAATGGAAGCATGGATGCACAGAGCTGCAGGTCTCTGGACTCTCTCCTACATCTCGCTACCTCCAGGAAGCGGGACTGGGGTGGTCTGGAGCTGTTGCATGGATGATTGTGTTGGCCATGGAGTCCTAGACTCAGTTACTGAGCCACCTCATTTTTGTCGAGCATATCTGCTTGATGGCAGGCTCTGTGCTGGACATGAGGGGTACACTGGTGAGTATGAGACCCCATTCTCATTCTCTTGGGGCTGACAGCCCAGCAGGAAGTGGCCAACTATGACAACTGACAGCTGCGAATATGACCACACCACTCCTTTTTTTTTTTTTTTTTACTGCTCCTATTTTTTACAATGACTTCTCCATTGTCTTAAGGGCCCAGTCTATCAGAAAGGTCTGTGGCTCTACCTTCGAGATGCTCCCAGAATGCAACTCTTTCTTGGTACCTCCATGACTCCTGCCATCAATCATCCAGGTCAACATCATCTGTCACCCTGACTCCTGCAATAGCCAGCCATCTGGCCACCCCCAGTAGCAAACAGCCACACAACCACCAGAATGGTCTTTTTACCGCATGCCCTGTTCACAAGCCCTGCATGGCTCCCGTCCACCTAGAACAGAGCCCACAGGGGCCTATGTGATTCTGCCTTGGCTCACCTTTCTGTCCTTGCCCTCCCTCTGCTGCACCCCACCCAGCTCCTTGCCAGACCATCGACGTATCAAGTACACGCCACTTAAGGGCCTTTGCACTTGCTATTCCCACCATCGGGAATGCTTTTCCTTCAGTTTGCCTCATGGCTGCTCTTTTTCCTCCTTCAAGTCTTTGCTCACATGTTACCTCTTCAGTGAGGCCTTGCCTGGCCACGCCCCTCTCTCTGCTGCATTTTTCTTCACAGCACTTCTCCAGACCTAAATTGCAGAGGTGCTTATGTGTCCTTACTCTGTCCCCTCCCTGGCTGGGAGCTGCATGGGAGTGGAGCCTTTAGTCATTTCACTGCCGTGTGCCCTGCTCCAAGGGCAGAACTTGGCACTCCCTAATTGTTGTTGAATGAATGAATGCTAAGACCCCAGTTTCTGCTACATGGCTCCGAGGTGCTGTGTGCACATGTGGCTGGCCGATGTCTCTTGCCTCCTTTCTCCCCATGCCCTCTTTTTCCTGTTGCACTTTGGTGACGTTGGACTTTACAGTTATCAATTTTAATAATAAATGTAGTAGAAAACTGTAACAAATCGAGGGCTCTTAGCCAGCTCTGGGGGAAGAGCAAAGCACAGACTGGTTCTCAAACACCGAAAATTCTTGCTTACTGCCTAGCTTTCCCATACACCCTTCCTTCTACCTGGGCTGCCCACCTCCTGACCTGGCCTTCTCCTAGATGGCCCTTCACACCTCCTCCTGGAAGCTCTCCCAGAGTGCCCTAGGAGAGGCAGATGGCTGCCCCCATCCATGGACAGTTCACCTTTGGGGACATTCTCTCTGTCCCATTCACGGTGAGCCTCTGGAAGAAGGGACTAAGTTTGCCCCAGCTGCCACAGGCCCCGGGGCTCCTCCACGATCTGAGTATGTGGGCCCCACCCTGGAATCTGCTCCTCTCTCTTCCTGTCCTTCTGACCACTGAAGAGTCCTCGGTCTGCCTGCTGGAGGCTGAGCTCAGCGGGGTTGGGCCGCAGCTCCTGCGTGCCAGCCTATATGGGACAACACCGCAAACCACAGTCCACCTCACCCTTCAGCAGCCTGGGATGTTTGCCTTGCTGTTTCTATTTAATGGTGGGGAAACTGAGGTATAGAGAGATAAAATTACTCACTCAAAGTACTTAGCCAAGGCAGGAAAGAACTGGAATTCCCATCTACAACCTTGCAATGAGGCCCTTTAGGCCCAGAGTAATTCCCTGCTATGAGCTGCTGTGACCATGTGTTCCCAAATGCGGGGGTATGGGTGAGTCTCCCTTCCACACACATAAACTCACACACAGATGTATGCAGATGGAAACACATGGAGGTACACATAAACATCTATCTGTGACACAGATTCATAGATGCACACTTCCACTTCATAAACACTACACACACACACACACACACACACACACACACACACACACCCTACCACCTCCATTCAACCCTGAGCCTGGGAGCTAAGAGTCCCCTGTTTAGTGCAGTGTGGGGCTCTGGGCCTGCCTTCCTCACCATACAGCCCAGCTGGGGCCCCTGGGCATGGAGAAGACAGCATGTCCAGTCCTGCACAGTGAACTAGGGGTGCTCAGCCAGCAAATCAGGCCTCTACCCTGCCTTGTCCCTGCCCTAGAACCCACCAGCCCCACCTACACCCAGGCCTCCCAGTACCTGAAGCCTGCAGCTCCTCCACTGCCCCTAGACGGTCCACTCTCCTGGCCTCACTCCACCTTGTCCTGCCCCAGCCCCAGCTCTGTGGACCCCTTGCCTTCCGCTTACCTGCTCACACTCTGGCTGACGAGGCCCTGCGGAGCTGGCCTCAGAGCAGGGAAGACAGCTCAGATTCCAGGGAGCAAGGCCTGGCTCTTAGAGTAGACACTGTCACTGGGTCATTCATAGATCCTGGTCCCCTGTCCTGGAGGCCCCCACTTGCCTTTGGGAGTGGCAAGTGGGTGCCGGGCCTGCATGCAGACCTCACAGCCTGTTTGTCCAGGCCAAGGTCTCCCCACCCCCACCTGGCCAGTTGGGGCTGGATCAATGGCCCAGAGCCATGGCTGGGGTGTCTGGCCCTTGTCCTCTGTGGCCTGTGGCCCCAGGCTCCATGGAGCTACTGCTAGGTTCAGGAGAGCACTGTGACTGTGCTCAGGTAAACAGTCTAGAGGCAGGAGACAGGCCGTGCCCGCCCTGCCTGGCCCCGCCCCATGGGCACCCCAGAGGCTGGCAGGCAGGTGCAGGAGATCTGAGCTGTCCCCCGAGGCATGTTGCCTGGTGACATTCCTGCCTGGTTACAGGCCCTGGTCCCCTAGAGCATGAGCTGGGGGTGGTGAGGACTGGGGGGCTCTGCGAGGGGCCTCTGTGGTGCACGCAAAGGTTCATGTGGGTCTCCATACCTGGACAGGTAAGGCCAGAGGAGCCAGTGGCCCAAAGAAAAAAGGAGGCTCCTGGGACAGAAGAGAAGAGAGTGGAGTGGGGGGTTGGGCTTGATGCTATTTTCTGTTTAGCTGAAAATTATTGGAATTTCTACCTGATTCTATAGAACTGTGCTGTCCATTTTGGTGGCCACTGACCCTATGTGGCTCTTGAGCCCCTCGGAGAGACAGTCTGAGCTGAGTTACGCACCAGGTTTGAAGGTATAGTACAGAGAGGAATGCAAACTACCCAAGAAGGATTCATTTATATTGATCACATGTTGAAATGGTAACACATTGGCTACACTGTGCTAAATAAAATATATTATTAAACTTCGTTTCACCTGCTTGATTTCATATTCTTTAATTTGACTACTAGAACATGGAAATCACAAGTGTGGTCACACTGAAATTCACGAATGTGATTTGCAATGCTAGTAAGAAAAGCCACAGTGGAGATGGTGGGCCTGACCCCCATGAGCTCCAAAGCACATGTTGAGCACTAGGGTTTTCTGGGTGTATATAGGCAGGCTGACCGAGGTTGGTCCTGATGAGGAAGTTGCATACCTGAGACCCTGTGTGCTATAACCTGTGGGTCCCAGCATGTGTGAGGTGTGTGGCTGTGTCCAGTGTGTCTGGGCTAGATCAGCATATCCACAGAGTTCTGGGTGAAGGTAAGGAAGGCTGTTGTGCAATATCTACCATGAGGCACCTCACAGTGTCATACACCTGCATGTGCACACGCCTGCGTGTGCTCTGTAATGAGCCTGCTGTATAGGGGGTCTGCATGTGTCCCAAGGTGTGTCCATCAGAAGAGAGAGTTGTGCGCAAAGGTGTCTGGGAATAAGCCCTGTATAGCTGGAGAGTCTGAAAAGCACATCTTGCACAATCAGAGTCCTCTGTTCTTGTCACTTGCCCAAACATCGATTTATCAGCCACAGCCTGAGGGAGTGGCTGGCATGGAGGGCAGCAAAATGTGGAGGGAGATATTTAAAAGAACGCACAATGGCCCTGGCCGGTTGGCTCAGTGGTAGAGCGTCAGCCTGGCGTGCAGGAGTCCCAGGTTCGATTCCTGGCCAGGGCACACAGGAGAAGCGCCCATCTGCTTCTCCACCCCTCCCCCTCTCCTTCCTCTCTGTCTCTCTCTTCCCCTCCCGCAGCCAAGGCTCCATTGGAACAAAGTTGGCCTGGGCACTGGGGATGGCTCTGTGGCCTCTGCCTCAGGCGCTAGAATGGCTCTGGTTGCAACAGAGCAACGCCCCAGATGGGCAGAGCATCGCCCCTTGGGCATGCCGGGTGGATCCCAGTCGGGCACATGCGGGAGTCTGTCTGACTGCCTCCCTGTTTCCAACTTCAGAAAAAAATAAAAAATAAAATAAATAAATAAAAAATAAAAGCACTTGCAAGAGTGCCACCTCCCCAGTGCTCAGAGAGCTATGGGTATGGGCAGCCTGTCACAGAGAGAGGGTTTCCTTCTGTCAACAGGGCAACCATGTGGCCTGGATACCCTTGTCACCACAGCAGAGGAACAAACTCGCACACAGACAGAGGACGAAGAACTCACTGTTCTCCGCGAGCCCATCTTTCACACTAATCCTGGGTGCCCTTGGTGTCTAGAAGGAGGCTTGGCTGGTGAGGCTTGGAGGCCAGACCTCAGCGTGCCCACCACACACAGGTGACAAGGATCCAGCCAGGAGCTGGAGAAGGAGAGGATGTGGTCAGGATCCCAGTCCCTCCACCTGTTGGTGATCTGGCAAGACATGTCATCTCTCCAAGCTGCCCTCTTGTCATCTGTGGGTGGGGAGGATAAAGCTGGGTGTTGAAGAGAGAAAGATGGAACTGAGTGTAAATTACATGTGCTGTGCCCAGCACGCGGGAGGCCCTTATGAAAAGTTGGCTGCCTTTCTCTAAGGTTTGGGTAGAGTTGGGGGGAGGTGGCAGGCAGCTGTGTGCTCCCTCACATTCTACAGCAGCCATGTGACAAAGGTCATCCAGGTCCTGGCAGACGCTGTGAAGACCACTTACCATGGGTCAGCTGCTGTGCCCAGACCTTCATGGGTATTTCATTTACTGCTCACAGCAATCTTTTTGTTGATGCCATATTTTAGCCCCAATGTTCAGAAAGCAAGACTCTGGTGAAATGTAAACTCGCAACTCCTGGTTTATTAATTACACAAACCTGTATTAAGTGCCTACAATACCTCAGGCCTTTACTAGGCTCTGGGGACAGGGACATGAAGGAGACATATCTGAATTTTTCCCAGAGGAGCCAAACGTTGCACAAAAGTCCTTGGTTTGGAAAGAAAACAGATGGCCATCCAACATCCCATTTCTTAAGACATTCTAAAGATGAGCTGGCACACAGAGGGAGGCCTAACCTCAGTCATGGTGCCTTCCATCAGATGGGTACTATCTGCCTTCCTGGAGGCACAAAAAAGATGTTTGTGATTTGTTGAACTGTGTCCCCCAAATTCATTTGTGGAAGTCCTAAAACCTCAGTCCCTTCAGATGTGTCCTTATCTGGAAATGGGTTGCTGCAGATGTAACAAGTTAAAATGAGGCCACCCTGGAGTGGGGTGGGCCCCTAATCCAATGACTGATGTCCTTATAAAAAGGGGAAATTTGAAGACAGCTGTACACACAGGAGAACTCCATGTGAAGACGAAGGCAGAGATCAGGGTGATGTTTCCCTCAGCCAGGGAATGCCAAAGATTGCAGCAAACCACTAGAACATTGAAAAAAGGTATGGAATAGGTTCTCCCTCACAGCCCTCAAAAAGAACCAACCCTGCCAACACCTTGATCTTGGACTTCTTGCCTCCAAAACTGTGAGACAATAAACTCTGTTGTTGAAGCCACGTAACTTGTGGTACTTTGTTATGCAGTCCCAGTAAACTAACCAAATGCTGAATAAACCCTTGGGTAAATGATACTAAGGCCTGTTTGTATGCTCCACCTCCTCCCAGAGCCCTGCACACAGTAGGTGCCCACAACTGTTCACCAAAGAGGCCAAGACGCCAAGATGGCTGCATTTTTACCACGCCTCAGGCAGTGCCATATCTTAAGCGGTTTACTTGTCATCTCTCCCTGCCCACCCCTATGTGAGCCCCATGAAGACAAAGTCCCGCTGTCTTGTCCCCTACTGGATCCCAGCCTAGAACAGTACCTGGCACATGGGACAAACAAACATTGGCTGAGTGAACAAATAACAGTCACTGTCAACTCTTTCGATGACAGTACAGTAAGGCTGTGGCTCTCTGGCCCCAGGCTGGGCTCTTCACCATGATGCCTCAAGTCCGGGCTTGGGAGTGACATGTCCCCACTCAGCTGAAGAAGATACCAAGGTTCTGAGAGGAGAGGCTGACCTGCCCCAGGTCCCACAGGCCATTGTAGGTGGAACAGGGACTCCATCTGTTCCCTTTGCTGGGAGGTGTATCAGTTTCCTGGACTGCCATTACAAATGACCATTAACTGGGTGGCTTCAAACAATTTCCTCTCTCCCAGTTCTGGAGGCCAAAATCAAATGTCAGCAGGTCCATTCTCGGCTCTAGGAAAGAATTCTTCCTTTCCTCCCCCTAGCTTCCAGTTGTTGCTGGCAGTCCTCGGGAATTCTTGGCTTGGAGAAGCATCTCTGCACTCTCTGCTTCTGTCTTCTCTGTGTGTCTAGTCTGTGCCCCATTTCCCTCTTCTTGTAAGAACACCATTAGTGTTGGATTTAGGGCCCATCCTATCCCATATGAGCACACCTTAATTTGCTTGTATCTGCAAAGGTCCCGTGTCTAAATAAGGTCATAGTCACAGGTTCCAGATTTTCAGGGGGACACTATTCAATTAAGTATAGGAAATGAAGGTACTACTTTGGGAGACCAGGGTGGGGGTCCCAAGAGAGCTGCCCCTCCTAATCATCCTGTTTTGTGGGTCAGCCAAGCCTCAGAGCTCAAGAAAGACCTTGTTGGGGGCAGAGGGGTTGAGACTTCAGCCCACCCTAAGAAGGATGTCTGCCGGCCACGCTTCTCTCTGAAACCCTCTGGGGAAGTGCACAGCTCACCTAGGGGGCAGGCTCTGTGCGCCTCAGCCAGACACTGTCTAGACAGGCAGAGTTCGGGAGAACCAAGTTCCTCTGGGTTTCAAGGTAGTGTATTCCTTTCCTTGGACTGTCCTAACAAAGTGCCATCAAAAGGGTGGCTTAAAACAACAGAAATTTATTGTCTCACAGTCTGGAGGCTAGATGTCCAGGATCAAGGTGTTGGCAGGACGGTGGTCTCTCTGAAGGCGCTAGGGAAGGACCCTTTCTGCCTCCTCCTAGCTGCAGTGCTGCTGGCAATCCTGGGTGTTCCTTGGGTTGTGGCAGCTTAACTTCAATGAGTCTCTTCTTCTGTTGTCACACGGCCATCCCCCTGTGTGTTTTTCCCAGTGTCTTTCTCCTCCTCTTACAGACACTGGTCATAGGTCATATTGGTTTAGCATCTGCCCCAATTACCTCATTTTATTTATACCTACAAAGACCCCTGTTTCCAAATAAGGACACATTCACAGTTGGAGGGGGAGTTAGGACTTGAATACCTCTTTGGAGGGGGACACAGTTCATTCCTTCATAGGCAGGGACAGGGGGGTGGAAGCAGGCTGATAATTGACAATGTAGTGGACTGCTCTTCCAAAGGGCCATGTAACCCTGGATCCTCAAGTCACTTCTGAAGCATGTCATACCTCCTGGAACCCCCTCATCAGAGATTCATCCCTTTGGATGCTCAGGCACCATAGAGAGAATCACACCCTAAAATTGTACACTCTGAGACTTACTCAGGTGCTTGGGGAAGACAGACAGTGAGGAGCAAGAGGTTGGAAAGGGTGAGGAGGTGGGATAAGGGCAATAGAACCCCCACCTGCAGTGATTCCAGGTTAGCCCTGCCCCAACAGCAAGCCAGCTGCCGCCACACCTGCAGCCCCGGGCTTCCCCTGGTCACAGCCCTGTCCCTGCCTGTCCCATTTCTTTCGAGTACTTTACATACACGCACATCTTGAATCCACACAACTGCCCCAGGACTTCCCCTTTCTTACAGATGAGAAAACAGGCACAGAGAAATTTAGGCATTTGCCCAACGTCACAGCTGGTAGTCAGCAGAACCAGGATTTAATCCAGGCTGCCCAGGTTCAGAGTTAGTGCTTTAACCACCACGCCAGCTGCCGCACAGAGGGGGCAGGGGCCTCAGGGCAGGATGGAGGGTGTTTTGTCGACCACAAGGTCCCCAGCACCTAGCGCCGTGATCCACACTTCATAGGCCCTCAGTAAATGAATGTTGAGTGAACAAAGAAATGAATAAGAAAAATCCCCCCCCTTCCAAGAGCCATCCTCAAGCAGCTGTATCCCAAACCAGCTGAGCCACGCTGAGCCCCTCTCTCTAACAGGCCATACGGTGGTCCACTCTCACGTTCCCTCCCAAAGTCAGGAGACCTCTCAGAGCTTCCCCAAGCCAGGCATTTCTCATCAAAGCTCTGGCTGATTTTCTTCCACGAGGCAGGGTGTGACTGTCAGTTTTCTTGTCGGTGCCCTCCATGGTCACTCCCTCCCCCGCAGAGCTGGGGACTGTGCACACAGGGCAGTATAGTCAGGCTCTGTGGCCAGTGCCCAGCGTGAGGCCAGCTACGCTGAGGAATGGAAGATGATGCGTGTCCTGCCAGCTCCTCCCTCACCTCTGCGTCCTGGCTTCCTGGAATTGTACAGTGGGTACCCAACCCCCTTGCCTCTCTCTCCCCTCTCAGCACTTCCTGCCTTGCTTTCCCACAGCCCTGAACACCGCCACCCCTCTGCGGTGCTGTGATGGGAGCATCGAGTGTGTCATACCTGTGGTGGTGGAAAATGTCTCTGAGCAAGCCAGGAAGGGGATGTCCCAAGACTGTCATAGGGGCCAGGCTAAGGCCACCGGCGCTGAGCTCGTTTAATCAACAACCCAACGCCTGTTCCTCGTCCCCAATAACAGTGGTCATAGGTTGTCGGATGTAGGGGTGAGAGCCCAGGATTCCAGTCCTCCCCTTCTGGCCCCTATGTTCACTGTGTGGCCTGAGACATGGCACCATCTTCTTGGGGCCTCCTGTCTTCACTGATAGTGCAGGATTCAGACTTTCCATAATTCTTGTCTTGCTAGGTCGCCGAGAGATTTTATAAGACTCTAAACATGCATACCCTTTAAGAGCTATAAAGAGCTTGCCAAGTGAGTGCTAAAGACTGCCTGGCTTCAGCCTGGCCTTTGGTGGCGCTATGGATAGAACCTCGACCTGGAATGCTGAGATCACCATGTCCGAAACCCTGGGCTTGCCCAGCCAAGGCACTGTGACAAGCAGCAAGCAAACAATGAACAGCTAAAGTGAAGCAACTGAGTTGATACTTCTTGCTCCCCTCCCTTCCTCTCTCTGCAAAATCAATAAATTTATTTTTTAGGAAAAAAAAAAGACTGCCTGGATTCAAATCCTTGTTCTCCTGTGTTCTAGCTGTGTTACCTTGCCCAAGTCATTAACTACTCTTTGCCTTCTCAGCTGTAAAATGGAGCAGGAATGGTTCCTCCCTCCTCCCTTCTGGCATTGTTGTAAAGATCAAGTGAGTTAATAACAATGCTTAGAACAGAGCCTGATGCACACTAAGTGAGGAAAACTCTTGAAGAGACCCCGAAGGACTGAGACTGAAGGACTGAGATGGTTCCACCTTGAACCTCACAGTTGTCCCTCCCCCACTGCTTATTGATAGAATTCAAAATGCCTAACAGTGGCTGCTAATCTGCAAGGACAATTCCTCCCTTTCCCAAGAACCATGCTCAACCAACCATTTCCAAAACTAGCTGAACTGTGGCAAGCCCCTCCTACTAAAGCCCCGGACAACATTCACCTTGCTTCCCTAAGTTAAAGGATTCCTTCAGTCTTTTCATGCCGGTACCTCTGAACAACGGTTGGTGCCAATGAAGTCTGGTTGATTCTCTGCCACAACTATTATTATCTCCCCTACATTCCCAGAGGGAATTCAGAAGGGAACAGAAGGAGGCAGTAATCAACGCTACTTGGGACAAATCAGAGGAATGCCCAGACGTGGAGATGCTTGAGTGGGGTCCTGTGTAGGAGTCTGGGAGTGTATTGTTTTGGTATCAGGACTATTTCAAGCCCAAGGACCAACAGATGCCAGACTAAATGAGTCACATGTGGTCCTCGCCTTTATCCCTAGCCTTCTACTCTCGAGGTGAAATACATGCAGTCCTAGCCACAAGAATGTGGCATCTGAAACCACAGAATATCAGACCTGAGAGCACTCAGAAATCATCCAGTCTGACCACCCCATTCACAGATGGAAAGACTAAGGCAGGAGTTGGGAACCATTTTGGCTGAGAGAGCCATGAATGCCACATATTTTAAAATGTAATTCCGTGAGAGCCATACAATGACCCGTGTACATTATGCATTATCCAATAAAAATTTGGTGTTGTCCCGGAGGACAGCTGTGATTGGCTCCAGCCACCCGCAACCATGAATATGAGTGGTAGGAAATGAATGGATTGTAATACATGAGAATATTTTATATTTTTAACGTTATTATTTTTTTATTGAAGATTTGTCTGGGAGCCAGATGCAGCCATCAAAAGAGCCACATCTGGCTCGCGAGCCATAGGTTCCCGACCCCTGGACTAAGGCATGAGAGCAGATGGGATCTGCTGAGGTCCCTCAAGTCATGGACTTGAGCCATTGTCTTGAAGACAACAGGGAGTCACTGGGGGGTAAGGCAGGGTGTGGCATGGCCAGACATCACCCAGGGCAAAACTACCCTGGCAGGGCTCAGAGATGAGAAGATTAGAGGGACAAGTGGACCAAGGAGGAGGCTGAGCAGGGATCTGGTCTAGAGATGATGCCAGGTCACTGGAGTGGAGCTGATTTCACCACAATTATAATCATAGAATGTGGGCCGCTTTTTTCTTTTTTCTTTTCTTCTCTTTTCTTTCTTTCTTTCCTTTCTTCTTTCTTTCTTTTTTGTTTCTTCCTTTCTTTCTCTTCCTTCCTTTTTTCTTTTTGGTTGCCAGTAAGTTTAGAATGGAATTTTGCTTGGTTTCTTTTTTCCTTAATGTAATTGTCTCCTGTGCAGGTTTGTGCGTGCAAAGGGCTGAAAGCTCTGGAGTTACATGTACCTGAGCTTGAGCGCTGGCTGTACCAACAGCAGCTGCATTTTTAACCTCCCTGAACCTCAGTTTCCTTGTCTGCAAAGTGTGAAACATAACGCCTGCCTCACAGGGTCCTTTGCAGGTGCTGAGAGATGATGCTTGGAAAGTGGCTGCCACCGTGTCTAAATACATACAAAAGTTAGTTTACTTATTCCTTTCTCATGTGCCTCTTGACTAGTTTTGGAGCTATCTGGAGTGTCGCTAAGTAGGAGGACAGTGGTAGGTTGCTCACCCTCCGCATGGTCTACTCCACAGGTTTCCGTAACTGTGGGCACTGGAAGTTGCTTGTAGTGGGAGCTGGGTGGTGTGGTGGGGGAGGGGCGCAGAGAGATGAGATACTGGGGGATTGGGGAGTTGAGGGAACAAATACAGCTCAAGAAATTGGAGACTCGAGAGGTTGAAGGTTCCTCCCACCTCTCCTCCCTCTTCTCTTATCCCCCAATCTGCCCTGGCTGCCTCCTGCTTCCTGCTCTGCACCTGCCAGCTCCCGGCCCTTAGGCTGCCTGGTCCCCAGCTGCTGCGGCTTCTCTCGCTGCAATTGGACCCAGGTGGGCCCATCTCTCCATTATTCCTTCCACCCTTGTCAGTTGCTTCCTCCTTGCTCCAGCTCCCCAGGCTCATACGCCAATCCACTCTGCACCATCAGACCATCTTTGCCTGGTGTAAGGTGGCCCCTTACTCCTCTCACTGCCAGCTCAGGTCTCTCATCAGAAATGGTGGGGACAGCTGGGTTCCCTGGGCCTGCCTGCTAATAGGCCCCTCTCAGCTTTCCAGCCTTCATCATCTCAGCCTGTTTTTCCTGCCTGGAAAATGTGAGTCCGGAAAAATAAGAGTTTCTGTTGTGAAAGGAACATGGTCCAGAGATGTCACCAGGTGCTAGCTTTGATCTGTCGGGACCTGCCTACAGAATCTAAAGCAGCACCTAAGTTCCAGAGGAAAAAGGAGCGTGATCCATTAGCAATGTCTGCCATGCATGGGTGCAGTTGATTAGCAATGTCTGTCATGAGTGCAGTTTTATGAATGCCAGATATTGCCATCCATGATCTGGTCCAGCTTTTCAGAGTCAAGGGTGCTAAAACAAAACAAATACATAAATTTTTTGTATATACTTCTCAAGCATCATCTCTCATCACCTGAAAAGGACCCTGTGAGGCAGGCGTTATGTTCCACATTTTGCAGATAATAAAACTGAGGCTTGGGGAGGTTAAGAAATGCATTTGATGGTTGGTACAGCCAAGACACATAGAAGTCAAGTGCAATATTTTCCCATGAGACCATGTCAGATGATGCCTGGACAGAGGATAAGAAAAATCTGACTCCTGTTAGTGAAAATGATAGTTTCCGTTGCAATCCTTCTGCTTTCCCTTGAGAAGGAAGTCTCCGGTGGGTGCTGGCATGTCTCCAACCCTCCACAATGCTTGGTAACCTCCCCTTTAAGCTAAGAGACAGAAGAGATACCCAGCAGGCCATGAATTAAAACTTTGTTTATTGTACTTAAATTTTTTTTGTTTTTTGTTTTTTTTTGTGACAGAGACAGAGAGAGCCAGAGAGAGGTACAGATAGGCAGGAAAGGAGAGAGATAAGAAGCATCAAGTCTTTGTTGTGTCACCTTAGTTGTTCATTGATTGCTTTCTCATATGTGCCTTGACCGTGGGGCTACAGCAGACCGAGTGACCCCTTGCTCAAGGCAGCAACCTTGGGCTTAAGCTGGTGAGCCTTGCTCAAACCAGATGAGCCCATGCTTAAGCTGGTGACCTCAGGGTTTCAACCTGGGTCCTCCGCATCCCAGTCCAATGCTCTTCCACTGCGCCACCACCTGGTCAGGCTGTATTTACTTTTTACAGTTACCTTCTATTTATAGCAAATATCTAATGGTCGTAAGTTGCATAGGTCATAAGTCGATCAATATTTGTATATAAAAAGGATCAGGGCTTGAAAAATGTAACCCTCTCAAGAACCCCGCAAAGTGGAAAATGGCTTGCAGAGAGGTTTCCTAGTTTAGCCCAGGACACACAGCAAAGGTCAAGGCATTGATACTTGGGCCATTACTGAAGAGCCTAGTGGCTCAGAACACAGGGCACTCTATGGCCAGAAATGGGAAGTGAGACTGCAGCGTAATTAATTAAGCTATTCCATAGTAAGAATTCAAGACTCAGGCAACCTCAGGAAAGGGTAGTTTATTTGGGAAATAAGGGAAACAGGCATCCCGTATGAAGGGCCAGTTGCCCCTCAGCAGTTGGAGTCTTTGTATCAGCAGACAGGACTCAACTCCTCTCTTGGCTTTTCCAGTGCCTTTTCCATATGAGCCTACTTCCAGGGACCTCACCCTTTCCATGCCCAAGAATGAGAGAAATCGAATTGGCCAGCACAGATCCAGCCTCCCTGATTGGACAGAGCCTCTGTTCTAAACCATGTCATAGGTTGCTGATCAGCCTATGGGTGAACTTGTGTCCAGACCCAGTCAGCTGTGAGCAGGGCCTATAAATACAGGCACTAAGTACGAGGTTGATGCCTTCCTAAGATTCCTAGTCAAGGAAGAAGTTTGTGACAGACATCACAGGTGCAATTGGTGCCACAGACAGAGGGGAAAGAAGTAGAGGGGTATTTGGGAGCCTTGAGAAGGAAGTGGGGGGAGGAAAACGGCCATGAGAGGATGAGACTCTTGCTAGAGTGGGCATGCTGGAACCTGGTAGGCATGGGGCTTTGTTTCTCTGAGTCCTGACCTTAGAACTGTCAAGGTGCCAGAGTGCTTCTGTGAATTGGATGATGCCCCTGCACAGAGGGCACACCGAGCACGCGCCCTGGGCCCTGACTTACAAAGAGCCCCGCAAAAGCCCAACTTTACACTTTTTTCTAATGTAAGGGGCCCAATATTTTCTTCTGTGCCTGGGGCCTCAACTGACCTTAATCTGCCTCTGCCCATGCGAGAACGCAGCTGGGCACAGAAAGCCCAGGCAAGGTGGTACCAGATAGCTCATTAATTCATCTGGGGGACACGATGGGGGTGCCAAGTGCACTGTTTCAAGTGCAGTGAATGGAGCTGCCCTTCTGGATGAGGTGTGCCAGCCTCTGGGCTGCAGAAGAGGCCCAGGAGCGGGCTCCCTATGACAGCATCGAACCCATCGCCAGAAGGGTTTTCTTTCCAGCAACATGCTATGACTCTGTGAAGCCATTGTGGAAGGTCCAGCCAGTGTTCACTTTGTTGGGGGATTTGTGACCATACTTGGGCCACAGTATTTAAGGTGCAGTAGCCAAGCTTTTTGAGGTCATGAGAGATCCCAAAGGGAAGTAACAGGGCCTCCTTGCCCAGCTGCCTTGTGACCCTGAGAAGTTGCCCCACCCCCACCCCGGCACTGAATCTCACAGTTTGGGCACATTAAGGGAGGCAGTGTTTCCCTCCGGGGGAAGCTGAACCACACTTGAAGGATAAGGGCCGTTTGTCACCTAGATGAGAAAGGAGAGGGCACTCCAGGCACAGAGAATGGCATGTGCAAAGGTGTGGGGGCATGAGGAAGCTCCCGGAGGCTCAGGAGGACCCCTGAGAGGGTTCTAGGAGGGAATGACCCAAAGTGACGCTGAAGGGGCAAGTGCCAGGCCGAGAAGTGAGGACAGTGAGGAGTCACGGCAAGGTTTTAAACAAGGACAGCATAGCCATACTGGTGTTTTGGAAAGAGCGCTCTGGCTGACCCATGGAGTGGGGGTGAGAGGGGTGATGGGGTGAGACTGGTCAGGAAGCCCAGTGAGGAGACGGTGCAGACTCTGGGGAGCCACAGAACTCTCCTTGAGGAGCAGCGGCAGGGTGGAGAGAGCGATGCTTCAGGAGTAAAACCCAGAGTACCCCATGACTGACAATGGGGGGAGTCAAAACGCCCCCCTGCAGTTTCTGTTCAAACAGTAAGTAGGACCGGGGAGCAGCAATTGAGGTTTGGAAGTGAATGGCCAAGTGAGCCATCTGGGCGAAGATGTCCATGGGGCAGCTGGACACCGAGTATCTCAGCAGTGGACAAGCCTTGGAGACAGACAGAGCTCAACTGGGCCTGGAGCAACAGTGGACAGCCACCTGCCCTCCCCCCACCTCTGGCGATCTGTCTACACCAAGTGAGCTGGGTCCTGATCCTGCAGCTCTTGGAGGGACAGGTAGACATCAGTGTCCAGGGTCAGGCAGGAGGTGGGGGCCCTGACCTGGCACTGCCCAGGAGGGCTGGCCCAGGGGAAGCCAGCCCCCTCCCCAGGGCCAGGGCCAGGGCCAGGGACCACCTCTCCTGCTTCTCCTAATGCATTCTCCAGGGGTGACTGGAAATCCACCAGGTCAGTGGGAGACCCCAGGGGCTGAGGGGCCCAGTCTTTGGGCACTCCCTCCTGCAGAGAGGGGGGAAGCCCCTCTTTACCAGCCCCAGGTCCCCCCAGGGCAGTGTTTAGGGGGCTTGGACCACCGAGGAGACTGGGGGAGAAGAGCAGCAGATCATCCCTGGGAGGGAAGGTGCAGTAGGCATCATCCTCCCCTGGCAGCAGTGGCAGGGGTGGGAAGAGAGACCCCTCGGGCGCTCCAGGCCCACCCTCGTCCAGCTCCTCGGCACAAGGGTCATAGGTGAAGTACACCTGGCAGGCCTCAATCTCCAGAGCGTCCGGGAGGTGGAAGAAGAAGTAGCCTTGGTTGGTGAAGCAGCTGGTCAGTGAGTGGCCACTGGTCTCAAGGGAGGGTGAGCGCCCCTTGTCTTGCTGCAGCAGGAGCAGCTGTGTGGCCTTGGCGTCTCGGTCCAGCACCTCCAGCGGGGAGATCTCAGGCGCTGGGCCGCTGGGGCTGAAGGAGGACGAGGGGAAGGGCGAGGACAGCCACTTCTGCCAGGACACAGACCAGTGGCGGGTGAGTGGGAGGCCTCCTCCAGATTCTTAGCAACAACTCCTAATTCCTGCTCCAGCCAGCCACTCTAGCTGCCCCTTCAGGGAAGTCTCCCTGACTATCCCTCATACCCACCTCCCTGCCCGCTGACTTAGGGAACCCTCTAGGTCAGCCCACGGAGGCACTGGCTTCCCAGCACCAGCACAGGCCTTCCTGGCTCACTACAGGTGGTCAGGGAGCATGCTGGCCCAATGAGTGACCGCTGACTGAGCACCCAGTATAATCCTGGCACTACTCTAGGCACTGAAGACATAGCAGAAGGTAGAGCATCAGTGTCTGGTGAGGACTAGTGAGAATGTGTGACCCAATCAACCAGTACTGAAGCAGAAAGGACAGAGAACATCTCTTGTTACTTTACAGATTTGCCCTGGCCTGATCACCAGCCAGCTGGCAGCTCCCCACTCACATTGCCATGGAAACATCTCTGGTGGGGAGCTAATAGCCCCCAATTCACTTCTCCCTCCCAAGGTCCTGTGCCTCCACAAAGAGAGGAAAGTGCCCACCAGAGCACTTCAGGTGCTCCAGAGTCTAGACAGCCCTGGCCAGGAGTGGGGAGACACTAGCTGTGTGACCCTGGGCAGGTCCCTGCACCTCTCTCAGCCTCACTTCCATAGCAGTTAGCTGGCTTTCCCCTGCTTCCTCACTGGGGACCTGCAGGGCGCTGTCAAGTAAGAAAATGAATGTGGAAATAGCTTGCACAGGGTACAAGGCAGACTACACAGCAGAGATGTGGGGGGTGTACATCCCACAGGGTGGTGTGATGGGGGCCTCAGGTGAGTGCATTTGAGAACCCCAACAGCTCTCTTTCCTGGGAGCCCTCAGCAGCTGGACCATGGCCCCCAGAGCGCAGGACTGGTGAGCTCCTTCCTGCCTCCCACGCCCAGCACAGGGTCTAGGGGCCTAGTCAATACAGTATTCAGATAAATTAATGGACCAGTAGAAAAACGTCCTGTTTCTTTCTCCCTGGAGTGAGTTTCTGGAGCTAAGCCAGATGTTATACAGACACACACACATACATACGTGTGCACATACTCCATTCATATATATGCACACACATGCACCACATACACACTACTCAACAAAATATAACCCCTCCCCCACCAGGACTTTGTAACAGGAGAAAAATGCAAGAGAAAGAGAGAGAGAGAGAGAACCTAAGGCAAACTGAGGATGGCAAGGAAGGGCTGCCAAGTTGGAGAGATGGAAAGAGCACCAGCTGGGTGGGGTCCGCAGAGCCATGGGGGGCAGAGCCAGCTGCACCGAGCATGCGGCCAGAGGAGAGGCCATTCCTGTGGCCAGTGCTGGCGTGCCAGGCCTACCCGGGCCCGCACAGAGGTGTGTGTGGTCAGCCACTTCCTAGGCCTGTGCCTCCATCCACAATGCCCTGAAGCGGGATAGAGGGGCACAAGGGGAAACTCATCTTCCTTCACGCGCACACACACTCACATGCACTCCCAAGCCCCATGGACAGGGCAGTGGGCCTGTGGCCTTGCAGCTGGGGGTCCTGGGATAGAGAGAGAAAGAGGAGCAGGCCTCCCACTCTGACGCAGGGTGGGGGGGTCTCTCTTGGCCAGCCCCACCCCCTAGCCACATGGTGTGTCCCAAGGACTCCTCCACACACTAGGCCTGGGGCCGATGTCTATAACTGGGGATGACCTCCTAGGAAGATGGAGTGGTTTGAAGCTCTCTAAAGACCTTACTTTTACCTCAAAATGCCTCAGTCCATAGAATCAGAAACACTTCAAGCTGAAGGAGGACTGAGAATGTATCTAGCCCAACCTCCAACCAGGTCCAATGTAGGAATTCCTTCAGCCATGTTTGACACAAAATCAAGCAAGGCTTGCTTGCATACCTTTGTTGATGGGGAGATCACTATCTTTAGGGCTGAAGGAGGAATTTTCAGTTGCTACATTCCCCCACACTGAGAGTACTGAGGGTAAGACATCCCAGTCTTTGGAGTTTTCCAAAGAATTCCAGCAGGGGCCCTGACCAAACCTGATAGAGAGCCCCAAAGCCAGCTCATGACAGCTCTAGTCCAGTATGACTTTCCAGCCCTTCAACACTCCTCCTGACCTCCCTCCATGCCCACCTCATCCTCTCCCCCCAGATCTAGGAAGCCTCAGGTGGGGCATTGGTGGGGTGGTAGAGGCAGCCCACCACATCCCCTCTCCCCTGGAAGCTTCCTTCCTGAAGTGGGGTGGACGGGGGAGGGGAAACAACAACCTTGAATGGCACTCAGCGCTATGATAATACGGGCCAGCTCTTTTCAAATGAATCTGTGTTTTGTGGCTGGAAGTGACCAGAGGGCTTGCGAGCATCTGTGAGAAGTGATGGAGCTTACGCAGGGATTCTTTCCAGGGACAGAGAGAGCACCATCCCTACAGAGCAGGTCTGCACTCTGGTGTGGGGAGAACTTGTAACCCACAGAGCAGAGTGAACCGGGCGGAGGGATTTAGGAGAAAGGCCAGACTGCAGGCCTCCTAACCATGGTGTCATAGATGGTGGATCAGGTTGTGAACAAGGCATGGGCACCTGGTTTGGGGCTAGGGAGGAGGCTGAGTTTCAGCCCATGCTCCACTTGCCAAGACCTGTTCAGCCAACAGACTGGTAACAGTAACTCTAGCTAGGGCCCCTTCAGCACTGACTCTGGGCCAGGCAATGTTCTGAGGGCCCTACACATAGTGTTGCTCCCATTTTAAGGTGAGGAAACTGAGGCACAGAGATGTTCTATAACTAGCCCAAGGTCACACAGCCAGGACGTGGATTAGAACCAGGCAGTTTGAGAATGCTGGGGGAAGGGCCCCGCCTCACTTTGGCATTAGTCTGCCCTCACAGACTGCCTACACCCACTGCTGCTCCACTGCCTACACCCTGGTCAGCGCCCACCTATGCCCTCCACCTCCAGACTCCTACCTGGAAATCTCCGCCATGCTCTGAGCTCAGCTGCAAAAAGAACTCCGAGGGGTCTGGGATGTGACACTTCAGAACCTTCTTCAGCCTGAACAGGGGGGAGGGAAAGAGGGTGAGAAGGGAGGGGGCCACGGTGTCCTGCCGTCAGCCCACAGTGCTGAGGCTGGGGCATGAAGCCACTCTACATTCGATCATTTATGTGTCAGTGTTTATTGAATGTCCAGTAAGGGAGGACACTGTGCTGGGTGCTGGGACACAAGAGTGGATGACAGAGAAGGTCTCTGCTCTCAAGAAGGTGACGTTCTAATGGGAGACAGGCAGTGTTGGCAATGCTGCCATTCATTCTGTGGAGATGAAGAACAGCATGCTGTGAAAGAGAAAGATGTGGGGCAAGACCACATGAGCCAGGGTAGTTAGGAACAGAGAGGCTGGAGCAAAGTGAGCCAGGAAGGGGGAGTTAGGACAGAGATTGTGGGCCTCCTACGCAGGCTGCCATGGTAGTGGTTAAGGCTGTGCACTGCCCGAGGCACCTGTCTGGGGACAGGTGAGTAGTTCAGTCTGAGAGCGCCAGTATCTGGATACATCTGTGTTGAAATAAATGCTACAGCCTGGAGACCCAGAAAGCCTGGCTGCAGCCCACATGCCCACGCTCAAGTCAGCGCTCTCGCCTACCCACTTCTGGTCTCCAGCCACAACCACCTCCCTGCACTCTTGGTTTCTGAAATGTTCCTCCCTCCTTCCCACCCAGGGTCTTTGCACATGCTGCTTTCGCTACTCTCCCTGTCACACCCCTCCCTAATCTCCTCCTTCAGATTTCAAGGGAGTTTCCCCTGGCCAGCCCTCACCTGAGGTTCTTCTCTCTCTAGACTGCTTCCAATACCTTCTTTCACTATCCTGATCACAGTGTGTCATTAATATGTATATGACTAATCAGTATCTGCCTCCCCTCCAGGAAGATGGGATCACATGCCTGTGGCCAGCCCTTGGATTCCAGCACTCAGTGCCATGGCACTGAGTTGGGCTCAGTAAATAAAGGAATAAATGAATGAATGAATGCCCAGACCCAGACAGAGCCACTACACACAGCAGCTGGCATGCACACACACTCAATTCCTAAGAGTACTTTCCAGGCAGATCCGCACCCCCCAGGACTCCCCCTCCCCCACTCCCATCAGGCTAGCTCCATGGGGCTCCACCTTTGAGGATAGATCACAGGGAAAGGCCAGGTGTTAGGCAGGGCAGACACCTGGCAGGGCAGAGGAAGCCTTGGTGTGTTGGAGCAGGGGGCTCAGCCCAGAACCGGACCTGGTGAGGGGTGTGTGTCAGACTGGAGAGTTCGGGACCGGTGGGGAAGCAGGCGCTCTTACCATGGCCCGAGGTACCGGCAGTTGGCCAGCAGGGAGGCTAAGATGATGAAGCCAAAGGCACCGAGGATGCCCACGAAGACATGGCCCCACGAAGGGGAAGGGGCTGTGCACGAGTGGGAAGAGAAACAGGGAGGGGGTTAGAGAAGTGCCCTGACTCACCCAGATCACTCCAGGACTCCAGTTTGTGCTGAGGGGCAGGCTGATCTCTGACCCAAGGCCTTCACAGCACCCCGCTGGCCCAGCCAAACTGCTGTGTGCCAGGCATACATGCTTTCATCACAGAGGCCCTGCATCGCTATCATGGTACCCACTTTACAGATGAGGAAACTGAGGCTGAGAGGTGAAAGCAGCCCACCCTGATTCTGGCAGAAACCAGGAGTTTGGAGTTTCAGGATGGAGAAAGTGAAAAAAGCCTCTCTGACCTCCCCTCTAACTCAAAAGGTTATGAACAAGTCCCATCCTTCAGTGAGTCCTGTTCCCATCTATAAAATGGGCACAATTGTCCCCCCGCTGCCCACCCTGCAAGGTCACATTGAGTGAGCTAATGATGACAGATGAGCACTGTAGCCCCAGCCCCAGGCGTCCCCCAGCCGTTTCCCCCAGAGCCACACCCAGCCACCCCTTCCCGTCCAGCTCTGCCTTACCTTCAGGCCTTGTCCTGAAGGCCAGCGGCTGGCTCCAGGGGCTCCAAGCCCGGTGGTTGCCCTGCTGGGCCCTGACCCGCACTTGAAGCTCATACTGGGTGTTTGGAGTGAGTGTCTCCAGGCATATCCATTGCTGGTTCTGCCTGATGCTCAGCAGGGAGGCCTCCTGCAGCAGAGACAGGGCTGTCAGAACAGGGGGCACCCCCACTGTGCACCTCACCTCCAATGGCAGGGCTGACCAGGAGGCTGAGCCAAGCAGCACCTTCCTTTCTCCCCTCCAGCCACCCTCCCTCCTCCACCCCAAACCCATCCTCCCAAAAGGCTTCTTGACTACCCAGTGGCTGGGGCCTAAATTCTAGGGCCATCCTATAACCCCTCCCTCTCACTCATCCCCTCCATCCAAAGCCATCTGCCAACCAAAAGGCTCCACCTTCAGCATCTGGTTCCACCTCTGGGACCTACTCTGGACCCTCTCCCTTCTCTCCTCTCTGCTCCAGGTCAGAGCTCCCAGCACCTCTCAGGTCTGAGGCTGCTCTCCCTGCTTCCACCGCATTCACTACAGCCGGTTCTCCACACGACCAGAAAGAGGGGGTTTTCTGCAGACCTCCCTACCTCTGCACCTTCCTTATGATTCTTCCCGTCTCCCCCACACCCAGGCAGTGTTTTGCTTTTGCAGTGGCTGCTTCTTCTATTTGGAAAACCTCCCCAGATCTCTGCAGGATCAGTTCCTTCTTGACCCTCAGATCTCAGAGCATCCTTCCCTGGTCACCTGTCCGGGAAGTGGCCTGTCCCAGTCTCTCTGAGAAGTGTGATCCCATTTTGTTTTCTTGATAATTTTTATCAATATCCTACAGTCTTCTGTTTCTGTGTTTGCCAACTGTCTGCTTCCCCCCCCACACACACATACATATACATGTGAGTTTCCTGAGAGCAGAAAGCTTGTCAGTCTGGCCCTCCACTCTCTCCCTAGCATTCAACATATCGTAGTATTCAGTAAATGTTTGTTGAGTGACTGAATGAGCAAATAAAGGAATGAGTGAATGAATAAAGACAGACCCGTGTGGATCTGGACAATGCTGAATTTGAAGAGTGGAGAGGTGGTGTCCCAGAGCCTCTGAAATCTCACAGGGAGGGAAGTTGCCTGTCTCTTAGCTATATAAATCTTGCCCTGTTGCCAATCTGGAATCTGCCAGGAGCTGGAACGCCTGGGTTGTCAGGGGTCACATGGACGGAGGGAGAGGCAGGAGCAGGCAGTACAGAGGAGCAGCAGGGGTTGCCTGGGGGCTGCTGTGCCTTTGCTGAGATGAAGGATGGACAGGGTGACCAGTGCAGGAAGGAGGAGTCAGGACAGTTCAGACTGGGCCCTGTACTCACCTCCCAGCTGTGGCCTGGGGACCTTGTCCTGGCCTCAAATTCCAGGTTATTTTCAAGGTAGTGGGACGTCTGGGAGACATTCCAGGTTATGTTGCATCTGTGGGTCTCTTTGTGAGTGACTTGGAGGGCGTTAGGGGCCATCAGGCGAACTGGGGGGGGGGGAGAAAGGGAGAGCTAGCTTTGGGGATGCTGGATCACGATGCTGAGATGATCGAGTCTAGACATGCTTCCACCTCCACCTTTGCATCCGCTGTTCCTCCCTCCCGGCGTGCCCTTTCCCCAGAAATCCACAGGTCACCACTGAAATACCGCTTCTTCACATCCTCCTCGCCGTTTCATTTTTCTCCTATCACTGCCACCACCTGGGTTCTTTGTTTTCTGTCTCCCTCACCAGACTGAGCTCACTGGAGGCAGGGACTTGGTTTTCTCATGTGTTCTCAGTGCTGGGAACATTACCTGGCGTGCAACAGGTGCTTAATTCAGTATCTGCTGAATGGATGAATCAGGGCAGCCTTTCTCTGCACTCAGAAATAACCTAAGAGTTTTAAATGGATCATCTCATTCATTTAATTTAATTTAATCTCATTAATCTTATATGATTAAGATTTTGTGTTAGATTGATCTAAGTCAGTGGTTTTCAACTGCCAGTCCACGGACTGGTGCTGGTTCGGCAGAGATTTCATGCTGAACCAGGATGAAAGAGTTAACCACACTGACTGCACAAAATTTCTGGTGGACTGGTACCAGTCCACGAACCAGTGGTTGAAAAACATAGATCTAAGTTTTATAATTCTGACAGATTGTAGAGCTCCACGAACAATGAATGTATCTTTACTGAGCATGTGCTAAGCAGTTTCTGAGTCTTGGCTTAGAGACTCCTAACAACAACCATGTGCAGCAGGTAATTTGTTATCCCCATTTTACAGATGAGGAAACTGAGCTCAGACATGTTAAATGTACTGCTAGTCAGATCACACTCAGTTAAGGCAGTGGTGCATTTAGAACCTTGCCTGGATCTCACCC
Organism: Saccopteryx leptura; assembly: GCF_036850995.1. Classification (NCBI taxonomy): domain Eukaryota; kingdom Metazoa; phylum Chordata; class Mammalia; order Chiroptera; family Emballonuridae; genus Saccopteryx; species Saccopteryx leptura. Next base: position 309,409,752 of record NC_089503.1, read on the forward strand.
TCTGTTTCACCTCTTACCTAGAGATGGCCTCTAAGGTCTGGCCTAGGGGCGGGGCCAGGCACTCAGTCATTCAACAAACCTTCCCAGAACTGAATACTGAGTACTCAGAATGGAGACATAGGAATGGCAGAAGTTCTGCCTTCAGGGAGCTCATAGCCCAGTGAAGGAGGCAGACCCTAATCAGGCAGTAATGACCCAGGACATAAGCACCCTGAAATAAGAGGTACAGAGGGCTGGGAGAGTCTGGGAAGGCCTTCTGGAGGAGACTCTTCACTGAGCCTTGAAGGGTGAGTGGGAATCTCCCAGGTGGGAAAAGCCTTCCAAACTGTGTGACCAGCATGTGTAAGGGCTCAAAGGCATGGATGGGCAAGCTGAGTTTGGAGAGCTGGCCTTCGGTGTGGCAGAAATACAGGCCACAAGAGGAGGATGCTGGAGAGGGAAGCCAGGCAGCTTCCCAAGCGGCTTTGAACGCCAGGCTGAAGAGCCGGGACTGCATCCCATGGGCAGCAGGCAGTGAACTTGTCAGATACAGGTGTGGAAGTTAATGGAGAGAGACTCTAACAGTGCAATCCCAGCAAGAAGATGGGGAAGGAGGTGGCCAACCCCCCACTCCCACGCCCACCCCACTCACGGTACTCAAAGGGCTTGAAGTCCTGGGTTATCATCACCCTCCACCTCTCCCCTTCAAGGCATATCACATTCATGTTGACGATGTCTGCTGAGGTCAGCTTCTGACTCTGCAAGGCAAAGGGGCAGACACACTGCACCTGGCATCTGCAGTGGGGGGGAGGCCATCGGGGTGATGATGGGAGGGGGCTGGGGGGAGGAGAGGAGGGGAGACCAAGACTGCAATGTGCTGTTTAAGGTAGGGTGAGTGGGAATTTCCTAGGTGGGAAAAACCTTCCAAACTGTGTGGCCAGCATGTGCAAGGGCTCAAACTTTCCCTGTAAAGGGTTAGATAGTAAATATGTTTGGCTGGTCATATGGTCTCTGTTACAACTGCTCAACTCTGTCATTGCCATAGACAACACGCAAGAGAAAGGGTGTGGCTATGTGCCAATAAAACTTTATTTACAAAAACAGACAGCAGGCTGGTTTTGGCGCATGGGCCACAGTAGTTTGTCGACCCCTCATGTAAAGTGAAGTGAGCTACCTTGGAAAGGAGGAAGTTCCCTGACACATGAGGTGTGCAAGCAGGATGAGTCCTCAAGAAGGAGCAGGGCTGGGACTATACCTGTGTAATAGCTTTGAGTGTGGAAGTCTCCCCTCCCCCATCTCTTCCTACCCCTCCCACCCCCACCCCCACTCCCGCCCTAACTTTTCTAGAAGGAAATGGCCAGGTATTAAGCATCTGAAGGCAGGTTCCACTCAGGTGTAGCCACTGCTCCGGCTGATTCTTATGGTAGTCCATCCCCACCCTGCAGGGGAGAAACCTGCAGCTCAGGTAGGTTAAGGGACTTGCCCAATGTCACACATAGGATCAGCAGCGGAACTCAGATTCAAACGCAGGCTCTGTGTCCAGAGTCCCACAGAGGCCACAGCCTGGCCCGCCACACCTGACCGCGGGCCACCAGGTGAGCAGCTTACGGCGGCCTCCTCCCTGCACAGAGGCAGCCCTGCCTCCCTGCAGAAGGAAGGCCTGGTGCGGGCACAGTTAGCATCTGTGCTCTGGCCGGGGTGCTGCTTGCAGGTCCAGGACCCAGGGCACAGTCCCTCGGCCTTCTGTGGGGCCCACTGTGACCAAACCTTGAACCTGATCATCAGAGTTCCTGGGGCTGGGAACAGTCCTTCCTTCTGTACCTCAAGGACTCTGCCCTTGCCTTCTTCCTGCTTCTATGGGAGCCACTTTTTCCCAGAGAATAATAGTATTATCATTATTATTATTGCTATTATTGTTGGTGTTGTAAAGATACTAATAATACATTCTGTTGAGTAATTAGCCTCAACGGGCACTCATAAATGTTATCTCGCTTAATTTCGCAGTATCTATGAGACAAGTACTGTTACCATCCTCATCTTACAGTGGAGGAGACTGAAGCACAGAGAGGTTTAGGGACTTTCTTAAGGTCACACAGTTAGAAAAGTCACACAGGTTAGGTGGGACCACATGCAGAGCTCATGGTCCCAGAGGCTGAGCCTTTATCAGGCACACTGTACAGGGCCATCTCCACTCGCGCCAGCCCCTTGGGAATGTATATAACTTGATGATGGTTGGAAAATATGGTCTGGGCATCCCTGGTGCCCTCCCACTGCCAAGGAGGGTTTGCCAGACAATAATTTGATGCACACCCACATAGACACGGCCACATGCTCTTCAAGAGGCAGACTAGTGCCATGGTGAAAAGTCCGGGTTAGGGGTGTGACAGACCTGGGTTCAACCCAGCTCCACCGCTCCCTGGCTGTGTGGCCTTGGGCAGGGACTGCACTTCTCTGAGCCTCAGTTTCCTCAATATTTAAGAAAGGGACACTGCCAGTGCCCACCAGAGTCATAGGGATCCCCTGACGATTGTGTCAGGTACATGCTATACTCTGGGAGGCATTCCAAGTGCTTTAACACTCAGATCAGCCCTACGGGTAGGCATCATTCTCATTCCCGTTTTATATGAGGGGAAACTGGGGCACAGAAGCTGCCGATGTCACCCAGCTGGTGGACAGTAGGTCCAGGGCTAGAACCCAGACCGTCCAGAGCTCCAGAATCCACTCCTACCCCACACCACCCTGCACTCAGAAAGACCTTGGGAAGAGTCAGGCGTGTGGTTATTATTGTTACCGGGGTGCTCTCCCTGCCTTATGAGGAATGCAGATGTGTCAGGAGACCCACAGCATGGGGGAGACCGCGGGAGCAGAGGCGGACTGGGAGCCTCACTGCCCCAGGTCAGGCCTGCGTTCTGGCCTCTGCATGCCGCCCTCCTTCCTGCCTCCTCCCAGCCCGGGCAGCCCGCTCCACCGCAGCTTGCTGGCCATGGGCTTGCTGGGCCCCAGTCGTACTGGAAGGACACCCTTGATACCCACCTTCCCCCCTGCCCTCCCCCCTCAGCTACAGATACTCACATCTGGGGGTCCAAGGATCAAGTTGCAGGACCAGGATGCAGGCACCACTGGGAGCAGCTCACAGGACGCGTTCCAGGGCCTTTCAAGGTGAAAGAACCACTTTAGAAAAAAGGAGAGACCCCAGAGCTGGCTCCTGGGATGGTCCTTCACGTGGTGAGGCCAACCTCTGTGTCTGTTCTATGCCAACATTGCTGGGGTGCCAATTCCCCCATCTGCTGTACCTCCCTCACAAGCACCCTGCCCTGCCCTCCCCACCCCAGCCTGGCCCACAGCAGCCAGAGCGATGTGCTAGAAACAAACTGGTTCAGGACACCGACCTCCCCACCTAACCCCTTGCAGAGTCTTCCCATGGGGCTTGACTGGGCTTTGGGAGCCTCCTGGAGTCACCGCCCATGGGAGTCTTTGCTGCTGTCACCAGATGTTTGCAGCACCGCAGTCCCTTTGTCAGCTCCCCTCAAGCGCCCCAACTACTCCTTAGTCGCCTGTTCCCACAGCTGCTGTCAGAGTCTCTCAAAATCCCAGGTTACTCACAGAGCTTGGGGAGCCCCCTTTGAGCCCCTAAAGTCGAGCCCAGCCTCAGCAGCAAGCTCACAGCTCATGTCCCCAGTCCACCGTGTCTAGCACATCTCCAGCCTAGACTCCCACACCCCGGCTCCTACCCAGGGTTCAGGAGTCTGAATATCTAATTCTGACTTTTCCAGACTCCTGTAATAAAAAGAGTCTGTGGGTGCTATGAGCCTAAGCTTCTCAAAGAGAAGCCATCTTGGAGTCAGAGAATTAAGATTCCAAAAGTCTAAACATCAGCGCTTGTCAGATCCTACTGTCCTGAGATTCTGCGGTTTAGCCAGTCGATCCCACACTCACCGCTTATCAGGCTGGGCATGGATGTGGCAGGATGTGGCCTGCAGGCCCCCATCCTGGCTCCAGACACAGGAGATGTTGGCTTTCGAGTTGTAGAAGCAAGTGAGCTTGGAAGCATCTGTTAGCAAGACAAGGTTTAAGGGGTTAGCTGCAGGGTGCTCGCTGCCCTTCCCTTCGGGCCCACCTACCATCCCTGCTCCCTGCACCATCAGCCTTCCAGATGTGGAGGTAAGCAGCCCTGATGGGCAGAGAAGGGGTTAGCGACCCATTTCAGAGAGGACAAAACTGAACCCCAGAGCCTGCAAGGTCCCCACAGGCAGACTGAGGCAGGACAGGGATGTGAAGTCAGTGTCCTTCTGTGGCTTGGAGAGGCATGTGGGTGCAGTGAGGGTAGGACAGAGGATGAAGGGAGAGGATGGACACCTGATCTCTGGTCCCATTGCCCCCGCCTCCTGCCCTTGCTGATGGACCTTCTGCCCAGAAGCAAGCTCCCAGGAGGGCTCTAGAAGGGTCTTGGCCTCCTTTCTGAGGGAAAGCACAGCTGCTCAGATGCAAGGATCCTCACCATTCACAACTGTGGATGCCTGAGGACTGTCCAGGTTCAGGAGGAAGATGAGGACGGACAGACACCAGGACAGAGCAGAAGCCGCCATCACATCCACAGGTGGGAGCTGGGGAAGGAAGCCCTGGAAGGAGAAAGAGGGAGAGAGAGCACAAGTAAACAACTGCCCCTGCCCTTCCTGGGATGTGCAGGTCTGCTCTCCACTACACAACACAGTTCAGCCTCAGGGCCTTTGCACATGCTGGTCCCTCTGTCCCACACATGCTTATTCCCTTCCTTCAGAGATTCAGGGACACACACATTGTCATTGCTGATAGGGCTCTCTGAGTAAGACCAACCCCTTTTTCAAAATTGGGGAAACTGAGGCTCAGGAAAGGGAAAGACTTGCTCGTACCCACCTAGGGAGGCCAGCACAGAGCTGGGATGAGAGCCCACCTCCTCTCTACTCTGCGCCCCCCTTTTCTGCGTCCTCCTTTCCTGCACGAAAACCACTTGTCAAGATGTTCTATATGCCAAGCTCTGTTTTAAACTCTAAATGCAGCAATAGATAGAGCCTCTATTGGAGATGCTCTTATTATCCCCGTTTTAAGATGAAGAAACTGAGGCACAGAAAAGTGAAGAGCAAGTTACCCAAGGCCACACAGCTGGTAAGAGGCAGATGTGGGTCTGAGTCAGGACAGGAGCACAGAACCCAGGTGGGGCCCCTCCTATGACTTCTCTGACTAGATCTTCCCAGCTGCTGGGACATTCACAAAATCAATAAACACACACTGACTACCTCATAACAATACTCACTGTGTGTGCTGAGCACTCATGCTTGCCAAGGGTTTCGGTACACTGGCTCATCTAATCTTCCCAGCAGCTGGGGGTTTAGGAGTGCTGTGTTATTCCCTTACACAGATGAGGAAACCAAGGCTCTAAGTCATGAACCCATCCAAGGTCATGTGCGCAGAAAAGGCAAAGCTGGAATCCAATCCCCATACTGCATCCCAAGGTCTGTTCTCTCACCAAGACCATTCCATACTGTGAAACCCCGGTTCCAGGCACTAGTCCCACAGGTAAGGCCAATAGCCATCCTGCCCTGGGGCAGCGGGCCCACATGGGCACAGGCCAGCTGACAGCATCTAACCTGGTGGGGGAAGCGGCCCAAAGAGGTACCCATGCGCTCCTCCACGCCCAGTCCACCATCCCCACTGCCAGGTAAGCTCCCCAAGGTGGATGCTGGTTGCTTCTTTTTTTGGACCCCCTAAATATCACAGGGTACTGGGTTGGGACTCCAAAGAGTATAGAGCCCAGCAAAAAGGTTCCCAGCAGCCCCTTCCCCCGTTCCCCTTAGTTATTTGATCATCACTCCGGGGTGCAGGCATTGTCAGTTCCCTGCAGGGTATCACCAGCCAACAGGCCACCCCATGCCCAGGACAAGACCCGATACCAAGCCCCAGGGTGAGAGGAAGTGGGAGCCAAGACACACAAGACTGCTGGAAGGTCAGAACCACAGGCCAACTGCGGCGAGCCTGGCGCAGGGACAGCATTGTCTGGAGCTCCTGCCGTCCCAGCCAGAGGCTGCAGCATGTACCAAGAGGGCACAGTGCCTGGGAGGAGGACGAGGAGGGACAGGCACCAGGACAGAGCAGGGGTGTATAGAGTGTGTCAGAAGGGCGGGGGTTGGGGGCTCCTAGCAGTCTCTGAGGCTGCACCATCCCACAGAAGAGGAAACCGAGTCTCAGTTTAAGAAACTTGCTCAAGGTCACAGAGATCCAGCCTAATAGAAGACAAGTCAGACTTCTGAGTTCCAAGCACCTCTGTCCAGGGTCTCACACACATCCACACGTGCTCTCCATGACTACAGGGCCATTCACCCTGACTGACTCATTAGGTTCCCAGCATCACCCCGGGAGGTGGGTGTCATGGTCTCCTTTTTGACAGATACCAAGACTGACACACAGAGCTGCCCAAGGGGCTGCACTCAAACCAGGTCATCTGATTTCAAGTTAGAAGAAGATGCTGATAATGATGACAGTGACAAGGAGGATGACGAGGATGACTAATATTCAGCTCCCGCTCTGTGCCCGGCACTGTCGTTAGCACTTTGTAGATATATATATATACCTCATTTAATCCTCACAGCAATCCTCTGAGTAGATACTATTAATGAGCCCTTTTCTCAGATGAGGAGACCGAGGTGCATGTGAGTGAGCCTCTTGCCCAGGCTGGAGGCTGGTGGAGCAGGGCAATGAACCCCATCAGGTGTAGCAGGAGCTCCAAGGGACAGAGACTGTGGAATGTGGAAGTTCATGGGGACTGAGAGAGGATGTGAAAGAGGACCTCAGTAGCCAGAGATGAGTCCCACCTGACCTCTGATCTCGACAGACATGGCCATCCCTCATCCCTTCTGACCCCCCCCCCCCCACACACACACACACAGGGCTCACTCTTGCTGTCTCACTCTGCGCGGCCGGGGGTCGCCAGCAGGTGTGGGATCCTGGTTGTGAGGGAAGGAAGGGGACCTTAAGGATGGCTCTGCCCTCCAGCGGCCCCATTCCCAGGGTGCTCCAAACGCAGCTAAGAGCAGCAGTCTTAGCTCCCAGGAGAAGAGAGAGAGTGTGCCCTGCAGGCAGCCCCAGGGAGGGAGTCCCACCACACCTCCCAGCAATGCCGGGAGACACTCCTGACCTGCCCAGTTACACAGCCAAATAAGGAACCATTCCAGACCCAAACCTCAGAGACCTCCCAGCACCCCCAGTTCACTGCCCGGTCTCCTCCCTCACCCCACAAGCCTCCTCAGCAGCACATTACAGAGGAGCCTCCCCAGAGTGGGCCCCATCCCCACGACCTTCCCTCTCAGCCCGCTGAGGCTAGTGGCAGGGGGCAGGAGGGAGCTATAGGTTCTTGGGGACCAGCCCAGGCAGGGTGAGGGTAAGGTGGCGTTATCACCTGGCTGAGACATGGGGCTCTGGCAAGCTCTCTCCGGCTCTCTCTGCTGCTGAGACCACAGCCATCTCCCCAGGGTCCCACTCCGCCTCTGGTGACTCGGGTAGCAGACTGATGGGGGCAGCAGACTGAAATCCCAGGGCCAGCCCACTTCCTGTGCAGAGGCTGGAGGGGGCAAGGCCTTGGGGTGGGGGGGCGGGATAGATCTGGTTGCTGAGAAAGCCTGAAACTCCTGAAGCACCTAGGGGTGAGATAAAGATCTCCCTCCCCCGCTGGGGGGGCGGGTGGGGGCGTGGGTGTTGTGGCATGTGCACATGCACTCTCAGACACCTTGCTGCACACAGGAGCCCAGGGGATGAAGCCCCTTCTCTTCCCTCCTACACCAACCCCACCCCATCCCACACAGACCACCTCACGCCGCCTTTGACACCTTCATCCCCCACACACCCGCCCACTAACACCCAGGCCTCACACAAACATGTCTCTCTGGGGGTCCCCCAGCGCTTCTCACTCTCATAAAACCCATCTCTCCGAGGCCCTGGCCAGTTGGCTCAGTGGTATAGCATCAACCCAGCGTGTGGAAGTCCCAGGTTTGATTCCCGGCCAGGGCACACAGGAAAAGCGATCATCTGCTTCTCTACCCTTCCCCCTCTCCTTTCTTTCTGTCTCTCTCTTCCCCTCCCGCAGCCAAGGCTCCATTGGAGCAAAGTTGTCCCAGGCACTGAGGATGGCTCCATGGCCTCTGCCTCAGGTGCTAGAATGGCTCCTGTTGCACGGGAACAAAGCCCCAGATGGGCAGAGCATCGCCCCCTGGTGGGCTTGCCAGGTGGATCCCAGTCGGGCACATGTGGAAGTCTGTCTCTCTGCCTCCCTGCTCTCACTTAAGGAAAATACCCCTCCCTCCCAAAAAAAAAACACACAAAAAAAAATCTCTGAGACCTTTCTTTCCACTGTTGCCCTTCATGAAGCCCCATATTCACTTTAGCATTCAGAAGTGACTGTTTTGAGGGACATTACAAACAATTTGATGACCACTTATTGAATATTCTAGAATCTTCCTCTTCTTTTCAAGTCATGGTTCTTAACCATTTCTCCCCTCTTTTTTTGAGGGGTTGGGGGTCAGCTCGGTGCTTTTTTTTAAAATGATTATAACTTTAAGGTGGAGCCCTCTTTAGAACAGTGTATGTTTATTCATGTGGAGTGTCACAGGCTCAACTACTCTGAAGTTACAACCAGGATCCTAAAGAAGCAGCTCCATTCCTTCCCTTTCTCCTGATTCTAACAACCCTGCTTGTCAGCAGCTGTCACTTTCAAAGAAGGGAATGAGGCAAGCTGGGGGGGGGGGGCGGCTCGGCAGGACCCCTCTGCACAGAAGCAAGAAAGCAGAATGGACGACACTGAGAGAGAACCAGGCCCAACCCCTTCTGAGCGGGAAGTGCTGCCAGTAAGCCCTGCGTCAAGGCTGCTTGGAAGCTGTGCCCCTCACTGGGCAAGCGCAGCTTTTGCGGGTATATAGGTATGTGGGGTATGTGGAGTTTGACTATGAGAGGGCTGACAATGGCTCGTGGCAGTGACCACAGGTAGCAGGAGGCAGTAAAGACCAGTTCCTCTCCCACCCTCCCTAGCAAGGCTTTCTAGCTGCAAGAGACAGTGATAACGCAACCACCACAAAGATGAGAATACTACCTAAGACATAGTTCTTTAAGCTTCTTAAGAAACCAGGAATGGATTGAATTTCTTCACTTTGACATTCAGAGCACTGGGCAGAAATCACATCGCGTCAACACCCGCCGTGGGCCTTCGCGATGCTTTGTTTTAATATAACAGTCGGATTCCCTTGGTCTGCACCAAAAAAAGGGGGGGGGGGGGAGAAACCAGGAATGTCGTCTGGCTGTATAGCTCGGTTGGTTAGAGCATCGTCTCCATGAGCACAGGTTGTGGGTTTGATCCCCTGGTCAGGGCACACACAGGAATAGATCAATATTTTTGTCTTTCTCTCTCTCTCTCTCCCCCCTTTCTTCTCTATCTCAAATTAATAAATAAATTTTAAAAACGAAAAGAAAGAAAGAAACCAGGAACAGTGGTTCTCCTGGGAAAGAAAGCCAGGTGAGGAAGGGGTAGGAAGGCTGTTTTTCACTGCAGACCTTTTTGTACTACATGATTGTATTTTCTGCCCCAAAATACGTGTATTCAGTTAAAACTTAGAAACACAAAGAAAGAAAAAAGACATTTTCAGGCAAAGCCAGAAATTATGAACCCAGCTTGTAATAAGCACTTCTGCCAACAATGTTGCCCGTGGGGATGGTTTTGGCCTGCCTGCACGGCTGCCCGAGGCTCCTCCTCCTCTTCTGTCCCTCTCCTTCCTTCATTCATTCAGCACACAGCTGCTGAGCACCTGAGGTGTCCCAGTGGCCCGGCCGTGTGCAGAGGAGCCCAGGTGACTGGCACAGGCTCTGCCTTTATGAGCAGCACACAGGCCACAGTAGGAGTGGGGGGAAAGGAGGTCTCTCTAAGCAGCCAGGTGTCCTTGTGGTGAGGTGGACAGGAGTTCATCTGAGGCTGCTTCTACAGTGGAACTAAAGAGGAAAGGTGACAGCCCCCTCACTCCTCACCCCCCACCCCAGGCCCAGTGGGTCTTGCTTTTGCCAAGGGGCTCAGGCCAGAACATCTCAGGTGGGCTGTACTGAGCCATGAGAACCTCAACACTGCACAGTCCTCGCATCCTCCACCTAAATCTCAGCTGTGGGGCCACATGGAGGGGGCACACCAGAAAGAAGGTGGGAGTGTGTCCCCACTCCCACTGGGCATCTACTAGACTCCATATCCCAGCCCCCCTTGAAGTTAGATGGGGCCATGAACTGAGTCTGGCCAGTGGGCATCAGTGGAAGTGAGTTAATTTCCCTCCAGGCCTGAAAGCCCTCAGCTTTGATCCCTCTCTGTGTCTCTCAATGCCTCTCTCTCTTCCTCCACTACCCCTCCCTTCCCTACCCTCTCTCCTCTGTCTCCCTTCCCTCCATCCCTTGCAAGAATCCATTGGATCAATGTGAAACCTGGATAATCCATACTGGGCTGTGACATGATCAAAAAATAAACTTGTACTGCATTCTGCCTCTGAGGTTTGGAGGTTTCAGCAGCCAGTGGGCAGTAACTGACTAATACAGAAAGGGCCCCAGGTAAGGAGGGTGAGAAGGGCATGCCAGGCTGGGGTGGTGACCAGGTACATAGAGAAGTGCAAGTACTTTGTGCGGCCCCACCCCTGTCCCAGCTGCCATCTCCTCTGCTGCTCCCCAGCCAGGTCCCCTGACTGGCCTCTCTGTTCTCTCCCCTGACCCTTCCAGTCTATTCTCCACTCAGTGGCCAGAACATGCTTTTCCAGACCAGATCAGGTCACTGGGTCACTTCACTGCACCTCCCCCCCTCTAAAACCTTCTAGGAGTTCCCAGTGCATTAGCAATCATATCTGGACTCTTCATCTGGACTCAGATTCCCACATACGCAGGCCCTAGCGTCATCTCTGAACTTTCCTCCTGCTCAGGCTTTGTTGGAGTTCAGCCAACATGCCAAGCTGTCTACGCCTGGGGGCTTTTCGCATGCTGACCCTTGCTCTGTAGAGAGCAGCCTTTCCCTTCCCATTTTATAGGCAAGAAAACCGAGGCTCACAGGCCATCCAGTCAGAATATGACAGTCAGAATTCAAGTGGAGGGGGTCTGTTTAACAGAGAACATTAAGGCTCTCTCTGAGATAACCTGCAGAAGGATCCAGAAGACTCTCTCATGGCAGGGGCCTGACAGTCTGCTTATACCTGCCCAGAGCTTTGTCTCAGGAGCTCTGGGGGTCAGACTCAGCCTCCTCCAGCAGGACGCTCCCCTCCGCACCCAAACCACCATGTACATCAAACCCTCGTTCCTTCAACTGCCTCTCCTGCTTCCCCACACCCACATCCCTCCCCACTGTGTCCTTACCGCATCCCTTTGTGAACCATGTTCCCCGCCCCTCAGCTTCTGTGGACACAGCCCCAGCCAGCCACTCAACAACCACTGAGCCTAGCCCCACCCAGGGACCCCACTTTCAAAGGTGCCATGGGGCAAGCACCAATCTGGGTTTTCCGGTTCCGTGTTCTACTCTGACCATGACTTTTCTACTTGCCCACCATAGGGCTGTTTCGCTGGGGGTCAAGTCAGGCCATCGAACCCCCGTGCCCTCCTTACCCCTGGCATCCCCCTCTCCCCGCCCCTTTCTCCACTGCGACTCCCAGGAGACAGCAGGGTCCCCGTCTCAGCCTCCGACTCCTGGACCACCTTCTCCCCGGCTCCTCTGTCCACCTCCGCATCGAGCCCAGCCCAGCCCATAATGGAACATTGTCATCACTCTAGCTTGTGCCAGCCCAGGGCTCTGAGACTGCCACCTGCCTCTTCCTACCGCCACCCTCTTCCACATACAGTAGCGTCCCAGTTAGGATGGAGCCCGGCTGTGGGCATCCAAAGAGAATAGAAGACGATGGCAGTGTCATAAAATCAGGAAGACTCACACGTAAGAGAGGATCTGACATAAAAGAAGCCCAGGGACAGGCAGTCCGGAGCTGGTGGGGTCTCTATGATGCCATCGGGATCCTGAGCTAAATCTGTCTTGCTCCTAGAGCATCGCCAGTCTCTCTCCCCTTCCTCACAGAGCGAGAGAGCTGTCCAAGCTCCATCCATCGCATCTGCATGTCTGTGGCCACAAGGAGGAGGAAGGCGTGAAGAAAGGCATGCCTCTGCCTCTTAAGGACCCTTCCCCAAAGTGGCCCTTGACACTTCTTACCTCCCACTAGCTATCACTGAGTCACATGACCAACAGAGCCACAAAGAAGGCTGGAAAATGGGCCTAGTGATGAATAGAGAATACACAGCCCAAGGGGACATGTTTGGAGGGACCATTCGCTGTCTCTGCCGTAACTGTCCCCTGCCATCACAAAGGTCTCCAGCATCTCCCAGGCCACCCTCCGCCCCCTTGCTCAGCCGGGATGGCATAGGTGCTTACCCAGCAGACACTCTCACACCCACCCTCACGTCTTTGTGCCCCACGCTTCCCCAAAGGTAGCTGGATCCGCAGCTGGAGAAAATCCTACCTCTGTAGAAGCAGGCTTCACAGGCACCCAGAGACAAGTCCTAGTCCCTGGCTAGGGAGCAACACCACAGTTTGCATCCAGCCCTCAGGGTAGTCACCCTTCTCAAGCCTGTGGGGTGCCCTCACGTCAGTGGAGATCACAGGGTGAGAGGAAACCTCAGATAGGACAAGGAGAAAGAGCAGCCTGGCGGCTGACCACCCGGAGGGCTCTCCTCTGACTCAGCCCCTCAGCTGACATCCACCCTTCATTGGACACCCCACCCATCAGTCCCCAAGCCAGAATGTGGCCATCCTCTGTGGCACTTCCTCCCCCTCACCCCCCACTTCCAAGCTATCATCCTCACCATCTCTGCTTTGCCACAGAGTCACCTCCTCGCTGACCCCCCAGGCTCCAGACCTCACTACCTGCGTTCTGTGCTCCTCTCCGAGCAACTGGTTCAGCAGCCCCTCCAACACTGGCACCCTGAGCCACCCATGTCTCGTGCAAACCATGCTGATCCTGTAGAAAGTCACTCCTTGTTCCGGTTCCTTAGCAGGACTACTCCGAGGGACCAGCTGTCCTGCTTTGCCAGGGCCTGAAGGGGTTTCCAAGACATAGGACTTTCAATGCTAAAACTGGGACAAAGTTGGTTGCCCCATTCCCACCCCACTCTCCCCAGACTAACTCAGATCCCTGGTTTGAAACCAGGCCTTTCCCAACCTGCGACCTCATCCAGGCCAGGTGCATGTAGTCGTCACCTCACGATCTTCTGTTCACGTGTCAGGACCCATGTGCAATTCCTCCAAATAGTCCCAGAGCCTCAAACATTGCCTGACATACAGAAGGTGTCAAAATGAAGGGATGGAATGACCAAAGGAAAAGAGAAAGAATCAAAGTTTCCAAAGCTTTAACACTCTAAAGTTTCTGGAAAATACATACAACCTGGGGAATAATGTATTTGAAGTTTTGAAAGATTTGCCACCAAACTCGATCTGAAAGGGTCTGCCACCTTGCTGGTGTGCACTCAAAGTGGCACCAAGCCCTTGGGGAGAAAGTTTGACAACATCTATCAGCATCTCCAGCACATGCCTCACATCTGGTACCACAGCTCAGACCCATCCTGCAGAGAACCACACGCCCGTGTGGGAAACGCATCTGCAAGGAATTCACGCAGCAGTGAGACTGGAGGCAGCCTAAATGTGCATCCACAGAGGACCGCTGTAAAGAAATGAAACTAGGGGTCACCCACCTGGTGGAGTACAGTGTAGCCCTGACCAAACAAAAGGAGGGTCAGCTCTCTGTTCCTGACATGGAATAGTTCCCAAGATTCATGGGGAGGGAAGCCAAGCCCAGAAATAAGTGTGTAGTGTGCCACTGCTCGTGTAGAAGCAAAACGGGCATATGTGAGTGAGTGTGTGAATGTGAGAACATATGTGCAAGCGGGAGGGGGGGGTTTGTGAGGGTGTGAGAGGGCGTGTGAGGGCGTGTGTGTGTGTGAGAGCAAGCCTGACTGTGTGTATGGACGGCTGTGCACGTGTGTGAGGGTGTGAGGGCGAGTAGGTCTGAGTATGCATGCGTGAATGTGATGAATGTGATGGGTGTAGGGTGAGCCTTCTGTGAGTGAGGTGGTATGCATGTGTGAAGGTAAGTCCGGTGTGTGAAGCTGCAAAGGTGTATGTGTGTGGTGTGTGTGCATGTGTGTGCGAGCGTGTCCATGAACTAGCATGTATGTGCTCTGTGTATCTCTGGAAGAAATCCTTAGAGACGGATAACAGTGTTTTCCTTCAGGGATGGGAGCTCGGAGACCCCACAGGCAGGGAAAAGTGGACTATCCTGAACAATCTTATGTGCTATTTGAGCCATGTGTCACGGGAACATGTGCCTACTTAAGGGAATAAATAAAATTACAACCAAATCAAAATAAAAGGTGTGGGACCCTTTATGGGAGATGGAGTGCCCCTCAGGGCTCCCCAAACACCAGCCCTCCTAGCACCCCGATAATCTCTAACTTCTCCCAAGGAACCTGAAAATGTACTCGAGTCACCAGGCTAGTGGGACCAGGGGGACCAGGGAGCCCAGGGAGGGAAATATTTGGTCCACAGCCACTGACTCCTAATCCTGTCTCTGCCTCCTGACAGCCAAGCCAGGGTCCTGTCGTGGGGACAGTCAGGAAAGCTTCCAAGGCCTTCCGACAGCTCCTGCAACGGTTTCCCCCTTTCCCGTGGGAAACAAGTTAAAAAGAATCTTTTTTACTTTTTCTTATTCTTAAGTAGGTTTCACCAAGATCTGTGACCTTTCTCAGAACTCAATCTAGGTGTTACAGCGGGGAGGAGGATGTGTGATGTCTGCAAGGTGTCTGCGAGCAGTTCCTCTCTACCTAACACTCATTCTCGCTGCCTCTTTTTCTTAGTGTTTTCATTTTTAAAGTCAGAAACATTTAAATGTCTCTCTAAGGTGGTTGTGTCTGGCTGTCCCCACAGCCTACCTACACTGTCTGCTTGGAGGAAAGCAATAAATAAGGTCAGAAATCTGCACCAGGATTTCTGGGGGTTTTAGAATGACCTCGCCCAAGTCAAACCTGAATCCAGGGCCAGGCACCGTGGACCTCCAGAGGACAGGGGACCCTGAACTGCCTTATCAGTGACAAGGACAGCTTCAGGCAGTGTGCAGGTACAAGGTGGGCCAGCTCGGGGTGCCGCCTGGCCCTACATCAGATATGAGACCATAAAATCTTCCCCCAGCCCTTGACTCCTGGCCTGCTGTCTTGTTGGTCGCGTTGACACCTCAAGAATCTAAACAAGGTGGCCTAAGAGAAGAGATGCAACTATATTTTGACAGCTCCTAAAACAGGCCACGACGTGCAGGGGTCTCCTCCACAGGATAAAGGGACCAAGTGAGCCAGGGCAAGGGGAGTTCTGGGCACGTGCAGAGCTTCGGCATGTGCCGGGCCATCACAGGGATGCGTGAGGAGCCCCTTCGGAGAGCCCCCCGGGGAGGCACGGTGGTGTGTGTCCCCGTCGTTACTCCCATGCGTCTGTGTTCACAACCCGCGGCCTTGTCCAGCTGCGTGCTCATGCTCACACGGGTACCACTGACTTTAAGACAGGACTCTCTTGATGTTGTTTCTGTGTTTTCAGGTGTGTAGGCACACTCCAAGAGCCACCCCAGCTGCACTGTGAAGGCATCATGGGCCAGTGGCATTCTTGGACAATCAGCAATTAATTAAAATACACCTTACTCTCTTGACCTCCCAATTATCGATGGCTTTCGTGCGAGGGAGGCGGCCCAGTGTCTCCCTCACAGTGGCTTTGGGCAGGAGGGCCCCACTAAGACGCCCACGGGGAAGGCAGGAACCGAAGTGTGGGGCTGGGGGGTGAGGACTGTGGGAGAAATGGCTCAGTACTGGCAAAAAATCCCGAATGTTCAAGAAAAGCAGAAAACTGAGATTTTTTTTAAAACGTGACATTCTCTCACTGAAAACACCGGTCATTAATTCAACTTAAACACACAACAAAACGCCACCACCAGGCCTGCCAGCCTGCACGCTGCGCAGAGAGGCCGCTTGCTGAGGGAGCGGTGGCGCTGAGGGCCCAGGCAGACAGAGGACCCTCAGTCGGGGACTCTCAAGTGCTGGCTAGATACTTATCTCACACTGTGGTCACAGCAGCTTTGCAAACCTTTCCTGTGTTTATGCTGTTTACTTCTTTAGGAGTTGTACGTCCCAAGCAACAAGCAAAAACAACTTCCCAGCCTCTCTTGGAGCATGTGAGCAGGCGCCCCCAGTCAGCAGTGCAGTGAGAGAGAGATACAAATGAGGAGGCCGAGAATCTCGGGAGGCTGGTGGGGGTGGCATCAGAGCACCGCGTCTCCGATGCTGCCCCCGCCCCTACCCCGCCTCAAGCGGGTCTGCCAGGCCTGCCTGGCATTCCGGAGCTTCAGAAAATCCTGAACACTGTGAATCCCTTTCCTAAGGAGAGTACTAGCCAGGTTCCGTTCTATGGTTTGCAACTGCTACTCCTGGCAGACGTAGGTGCCTTTGCCCAGCATGGAGGGACAGTCACCTAACACACAGATTAAGGCTTGAAGTCATCTGTAATTACCAGCCCCCCACCCTGCCCTTCGGCTCTGGCTGACCAGCCGGGGTGGTGGGAAGGAGGGAACCGAGTGAGGGAAGCAGAGGGTGTGCCTACCCCCACAGGTCTTCACTCTGCTGGGGCCCTTGAATAGGATCAGGGTCGCCACATTGACCCCACAGCCAGCTGTGGGCACTGGATCTCAGGCAACACAGGAGGAACCAGGACAAAACTCCCTCCTGCCTACTGTACTCTGAAAGCGGTCACAGCTGAGAGTCCTCCCGGCTGGCTACGAGGCTGATGCCTGACTTCCACGTGAGACCCATGCACATCCCAGCTAGCTAGCAGATCTTGAATCTTGACTCAGTGGCTGATTTCCATTTTTTAAAATATAAAATGAAAATCTTTAGTCAGATAAAGTGGCCTACGAGCTATATTTGTGTGCCTTCTCATTTGCAAAGAAGTCAAACACTTAAATCAACCTTATATGAAGCAGAAAGCTTATTTAGAGCTGTGCAAGATGCAAGTGTCAGCACACTGGTAAGAGGGCTTGAACTAATGCCAATCACAAACTAACCCTGACTTAAGCTACACGATGAGCATCAAAGCCGTGGGCCTGTTAGGAGGCTCTGGTGTGGCCTGCCTTCATGGTTTCCATTTTGAGTGCTGGTTAGAAGGAGACAGGCTGCCAGAGCTCTCAGAACTAGCTGAGGCCCTCGTGTTTGGTGGGTGGCTGGTTTCGCTTTCAGAGTGAGTTAGACACGGCCCCATGTGAGTCCTCCCACCGCACAGAGTCACATACCCACCATGGCTTGTCTGAACCAGGTCAGTATGCATGCCATTTACCAAATCCTTGTTCCTTGGAGCGAGGGGGTGAGGGGGGTGACACCTCTCACCTCGGTGCAGAGTTCCCACCACATGTACTGGGCAGGGTCAGGACATGTGTGAAGGCCGCAGAGAGCCTCACTGGTGACCCCTCCCCACCCCCGGCCTGCCCGGTTTCTATGTGCTTCCTCACATTCTGCCCGGCATCAAACCACCAACACCCCACCCCAACGCCTGGCAACAGATGGGACACTCATTTCTTCTCTTCAGTTCTTCATTTCAGTCCTCCCACTCCTCTCAGGCCAGAGACTCCTCCCAGGAGACATGAGCACTGCTTGGGAGTCTAGGGACCTGGGCTTCACTCCCAGCAGGGCCACCAGCTCGCTGGCTGCATGTTCCTCCTTGCAGTAATCACTCTTCTGGGGCTACAGACCACAGGAACAGACTATGACTAAGTTGAGCCAACAGAAGTAGCTAAAAGGATCTGGAGTGGTTCACAGTTTCTGAAGCCAGATGAAGACCCAGACCTCGGGGGGCTCAGGCTCCAGACCAGCTGCAAAGGTCTAGCTGCAAAGATCCTTCAAGGCACCGACCGCCAGCTGTTCCTTGGCTTTATTACACTGAATTCAGAGAATCTCTTTGGTGAAATGGGGTCAAATGCCAGCCCCACTGGCTAGAGAAAATGGGGTACTGACTGAACTTGACCTAGATCTCACCTATTACGGGAAAGTGGATCTCCAAAAAGAAATGGGTGCTGCTACCAGAAATAGGAGGCCAGAGGACGCTGAGCAAGCAAGAGCCCAACGTGCCAGGCCTCCCTCTTTGGGCCCAGCCTTCCCAGCCCTGCAGGGGTGGGATTGGGTCCATAATCCTGAAAGTTCTTCCAGGAAAAACATCCTCCGGTTAGAAGAATCCAGACTGGACACCTTGCCTCCCTCAGAGGAGAAAGGACTGTTCTCAGCCCTCAGAAGGAGCTCCTGGCATGCGGAGGCCTTGCCCTCCCCCCTGAGGCCTTCCGTTTAGGAGAGAACCAGCTGAATGGAAAGGAGGGAAGTTCACTTCCACCTCACACATGGGGCTTGAACCAGTGACCTTGATCTCATGACCGAGACAGAGCATGAGCCAACCTGAAAGCAGCGAACGATGAAGAGCCCCGGCCTGTCACACTGTCCTGGGGCAAAGCTGGAGGAACACTGTGACTAGTTTGCCCCTTGGGGCCCAGAGCTGCTCTGTGGGAAATGACCTCAAACTGGAGCTTGGGGCGCAACCGGCTGCACCTACCAGAAGGCCCTTGCCCACTGCTAACTGATGGAGGTGATTTGTGTTCCCGGACAACTTTCCACAGGTCGCTGCATGGGACCTCTTGAAACCAGCCTGGGAAGTAGGAGACAAAGACCACAGTTCAAGGGTGTGCAGGGAGAGGGAGCTCATGAGGGCGGAGCTGAGACACTCAGCCGTCAGTCTCCCCAGCAGGATTCTCCCTCGACAACCTCTGCCTTCAGCCCCTCCATTCACCCACCTCTTACCCCCTTGACTTCTTCAGGACACTGAAGAACCCCAGCCTTGCCCCTACCCAAACCCGGGCTCAGGGGCCAGACCAGGCCTGGCCATTGCGCCAGTGGCTGGAGGTGTGAACAGAGCACTGCTCTCAGGAGGATGTGGTTCTGGCCTGTGGTTCCGGCCCAGAAGTGCTGCTGGTAACCTGGCTGAAGTCACCTGTGCCTTTCCTGCAGGAAACAGGGGGCGGCGAGAGCGGAGGGGCGGGGGAAGCTGTGAGGTGTGTGGTTTAGGCTGCGAAGCCCGGACAATCACTATGAGGGGTGAGGGGGCTCGTGAACCACCTCTTGCCACCAGCCCTCTTCCTGTTTCCTTCTCAGCTCTTCCAAAATCGCCCTCCGCCTGCCCCCAACACCTGTCCCTCCTCCTCTGGGCCCAGAACACAGACCACCGAGGAGATTCAGAACAGCCCACCTCAACATCAGAGGCTACAGCATCACCAAGGCTCCAGAGAGTAAAGCACCATGAAGGATGGAGAAGGCAGAAAGTTCTAGAAGCCATAGCCCTCCTCGAGAGATGCCAGGTAACATCAGCTAGCAGCACCTTCCCCCACGCTCACCACGCACCAGCTCTAAGCACCTCACGTGTATTAACTCCTGGTAGCCAAGCGAAGGGCCACCAGAATCAGCACCCTAGGAGCTCATCAGAAATGCGGTATCTCAGCGGCAGAACCTGCATTTTAATCAGCTCAGCAGGTGATCTGCACGCACATGCAAGTCTAAGAAGACTGGTATTAACTTATTTAATCCTGGCAACAATGTTTACAGGTAGGTACTCTTATTACCCTATTTTACAAATGAAGTAACTTAAAGCACAGAGAGTTAAATATCTTGCCTGAGATCGCTCAGGTGGTAAGAGCCAGGGCTGGAACTTGAACCTAGGCCATCTGGCTCCAAAAACCTACTCCCAGCTGCTAGGCTGCCGCTGGGTTTGGAATGAGAGGGCCATGGGAATTGCAGGCACTGCTAGCCATTCTGTGCCTGTCCTGGCTGTTCTGCTCTGGTCTTCCTACCACTCCTCCCTCCAGGAGAGTCTGATTCACGCTTTCCCAGGCATAGAAGATAAAAACACTTAGCAGTCAGCATGGAGCATTTGTCAAGTATCTGCATCATCTCAGCTCGGGTTGAGAGTTACAGCAGCTATAAAGGATGCTTAAGATCCAGCCCAGCCCCAAGGGGTCCAGGGCCTGGAGGAGGAGACAGGAAACGGCACACGCAGGAGTGTGGTGACAATAACTCGAGTTTGTGAAAGGTGTTCAGACACTCTCTGGGCAGTTTAGGCTTCATGGAGGAGGAGGCTTTGAGCCAGACCTTGAAAGATAGATAATGGCTAACACAGGGCAAGGCTTAGAGACCAGCCTGAGCAAAGAGGCAGAGGCAGCAGTGGACACAGATGTAAAAAGGCCAGTGTGGCTTAAGCCGGTGCCTGGAGCTTTAAACATCCCCAAGTTCAACCGTCATCCGATGCTCAACTGCCCTCCACAGCATCTCAGACTGCCCAGACTCCCTTACATTCCCTCTGGGACAAGAAGGTCACTCCCTCCCAAAAGAGCAAACCCATTCCAACCCTGGGGGACACACAGGTGGGTTTGCTCCAGCACCCCTGTGTAGCTGTGGACCTCCTGCAAGCAAACCCAAGCCATGTAGATTCAGCCAGCCCAGCTGATGACTGGGGAGTAAGAGAGGCCTCCGTGTCCAGGGTCTCTGCTACGCTAGACAGCCCCTCCACCCACCCTAGGCCCTTGCAGCCCTGGCTTCTTGGAAGTGCCACTGTTAATCAGAGTGTATCTGCAAAGGGCCTGCACAGCTGGGTCTCCCCACCAGAGCAACTTCTGGGGGACCCTCCACTGCACTGCAGAGACAGCACTAGACAGGGCCTCTGTCAGCACCTAAGCTCCTCCTTGCCTAGAGGAACCCCAAGACTGGTGCATCCCACACAGAGCAGTGTGCCTTTCTGGATGGCAGTCACCTTTGAAGGCACATGTGTTATCAGTGGAGCCCGGGCTGCACTCCAGGCACGATGCTGGTTAATCCCCACTGCAGCCCCATGATTGCCACGGTAGGGATGAGGACACCCAGGACGGGGGTAAGTCCGGGTGACTCGGCTAAGCTCTGAGCATCACACACAGGACTCCTTCCCCCTTCTCCTCACTGCCCACTCTTTCATGCCTGCCTCAGGTCATTACACACAAAAGGCGCTCAATAATTGCTTTAAGAATACTTGAGCTAGCCTGACCTGTGGTGGCACAGTGGATAAAGCATCGACCTGGAACACTGAGGTCGCCAGTTCAAAACCCTGGGCTTGCCTGGTCAAGGCACATACGGGAGTGATGCTTCCTGCTCCTCCCCCTTCTCTCTCTCTCTCTCTCTCTCTCTCTCTCTCTCTCTCTCTCCTCTAAAATGAATAAATAAATAAAAATAATTAAAAAAAAAAAAAGAATACTTGAGCTAAAACAAAGCAAGGCACAGAGACATGCGGGCCCAGAAATTGCCAGCAGAGGGCGATGCCTGTCCCTCTGCTGCCTCTACACAGGGCCTGTTCTGCAGGAGGGAGATGAGCCAAAGCGGGAGAGCCACTCAAACTGGACAGTATCTTCTTCCTCCCTGGGAGTTCCAGGGGCCCGTGTGACGAGATGGGAAGAAGGCAGGGACCCTGAGTTCCAGTAAGAAAGCAGGAGGGGAGCCCAAGGAAGGACAAAGCCAAGACCACTGACATGCAAGGGATATTAGAACCTCTCCTGCGGTCACACAAGTGGAGGGCTTGAACTCTGACCTCCAGTCTCCCAAAGCCATTCATTCCACTTACTATCTAGCTAGAGCAAGGAACTTAACCCAGGTGGCTCCTTATCTTCCTTTAGCTGGTTCAGGTAAAAAATGGGTTTACCCCTTCTCCTGGCCCCGACTGTTAGGGCTCCTGAGACAACCCCAGACCCAGCCCTGTGTCCCTTCTACATCCCTTTCCCTTAACTCTGGTGATGGCATCCACCCCTACCTCCAGCCCCAACTGCCCCTGAGGGCTGAGGACTCACAGTCCTGCGCCCCCGGCCCTGACCCACGTTCTCTGCCTTCCCTCCCCTTGTCCATCCATCAACTCTGCCTCCTGAGTACCATTGCTATGCCCTTTGCGCCAGCCACTGGCCTCTTAAAGTGAAAATCATATAATAGCATGTCCCTCACAGGATTTCTGCTGAACTTACGATAAACATCACCTGGCTGCCCTGAAAGACCCAGGCCGCCACCCCTGCCCCTGGCCGCCAGTCGGTTCCTAGAAGGCTCAAGGCTCTTCCCCGTTGGCCCTCTCCCGTGCTGCTACCTCAGCCTGAGGGCAGCCTCTCAGAGGGATCTTTCCTGGCCTGCCCCACCCCATAAAAAGCCAATGTGAACCTGTTCGGTCCAGCACCTGCCCTTCTCCCCAAACACTTGCTTCCATTTGTAATTGGCTGGGCACTGGTGGAAGATTTGCTTGTGTCTGTCTTCCTAGCTGGACTGTGGCTCCTCAAGGTCAAGTCCATGGAGTCCCATGGTGCCTCTAGCACCGAAAGCCATGTGTGACTCAGGGTAGGTGCTCAAACTGTATCTGTTGAAAGGATGGATGGATGGATGGATGGATGGATGGAAGGAAGGAAGGAATGAAGCCTGGAAGTAAGGAGAGTCCTGTTATTAGGATGAGAAGGTGTCGTTCATTCTTTTGTTAATTTCACAGGGCTTGACTGAGTTCCTGCTGACAGCACCATGCTGGGCACTGTGGGAGTTATAGGGACGTGTGGGACCTGAAGTCTGCTAACTCAGGGAAACTTCTCTCAGTACAGGGGTTAGATAAATGCAAGTAATTATAACAAAAGAAGCATGTTAGTACAATGACCGACACAAAAAATAATTTTTCAGACCATATAGGCAATTTGTCTTTAGAAAATGTGGTGATAATGGTAGAAGAAACAGACAGAGTGGGTCCAGTTCAACAAAGCACATACAGGGGACAAAAAACAAAGCCGGGCATTGATTGTCTGGAGCACACAGGGAAGGCTTCCCCACATGCCCCTTGACCTCCCCAAACTCTAGGACTCACATTCAGCCAGTCAACAAATATTGTGGTTCCACTTCCCAAACCCCAGGACCATCTGGGCTGGGGCCTCCCTTGGAGCCATCGACCACCCTGGCCACCAGGGGGCAGGGTAAAGTAAAGAGATGCGCCCTGGGTGGGGTGGGGCATGGTAGTGGGGTGAGGGGTGCCAGGGAAAAAGGAGATCGCTGAATCTGGGGACCACATTCAGAGTAGCTCCTTTACGAGGCCCGCTCCCACCTGAGCCTATTTGTACTTGCCCATGAGTGAGAGGCCCCGAGGACTCCAGCCTCCATGAATTGTTATCATGGTGGGAGTAAATGCACTGCGGAACACCCTTTCATCACTGGAGGCCTAGACTTTTAATGAAAACTTTATTTTGTAAAACTTAAAATAGTAATATTTGCCATCAGTGTGGTGTAAGTATTGCCACCATGCCGATTTCAAGCTAACATCCTGTGTCTCTAAACATGAGGTCGGGAACAAATGTACCAGCACACCTCTGGCTATGGGTGTCAAGGTCCAAGGGCACGAGCTCCCCATGGACTCCTGTAGGAGTCCTACCCTATCATAACTCCGGCTGATAGACCTTGAGGAGATGCGACATCCTTTAGCCATCCTCTGAGAAACAAGAGCTCAGGTGTGGACATTTGTCAGAAAGGCCTGAGTTTGAATCTGGGTCCACCTTTGACCCAATGATCTAAAACTCCTTCAGGTGCTGCCCATTGGACAGACCCAAAATCCCAGGCCCTGCCAACCTGGCTGCTTCCTGCCTCCTGGCCCTTCTTTCCGTTCCTGGGAAGTGGCTCAGCAAGTTCCTGCCTCCAGGCCTTTGCTTATGCTGATCCCTCCACTTGCAGTGCTGTTTCACCCACTCACCCTGTGGGTCTCAGCTGAACCACCTCTTCTTCAGAGAGGCCTTCCTTGACTGCCCCCACCCCACCCCACATTCCAAATTAGCCTCTCCCATGATCTTTTGTGTGTGTGTGACAGAGACAGACAGAGAGAGAGAGAGACAGAGAGAGGGACAGATAGGGACAGACAGGCATGAAGAGAGAGAAGTGAGAAGCATCAATTCTTCAATGCAGCTCCTCAGTCTCCTTAGTTGTTTATTGATTGCATTCTCATATGTGCCTTGACCGGGGGGGCTACAGCAGACCAAATAACCTCTTGCTCAAGCCAGTGACCTTGGGCTCAAGTTGGTGAGCCATTGCTCAAGCTGGATGAACCCACTCTCAAGCCGGCGACCTTGGGGTTTCGAATCTGGGTCCTCCATGTCCCAGTCAGACACTCTATCCACTGCGCCACCACTTGGTCAGGTGCCTCTCCCATGATCTGAAGCATGAGAGCACTCACCCTGATCTGAAGTCCTTGTGGGATAACCTGCACCGCCTGTTTCCCCGCTAGACTCTAGACCACATGAAGGCAGGGACCGTGTGGGTCTTTTGTTCACTGCTTTGCCCCCTGTGCCTAGCACAGTGTGGACCCTAAATAGGGAGTCAATCCATACTCGGTGAATGTATGAACACATGATATGTGAAGGAAATTATCTAGTCTCTCTGCACTTCACAGTTTCTTCTTCTACAAAATGAGTATAATAAAGCGTCTACTTTATGATAGTATCCAACATGTATAAAGAGTCTACTGTGTGCCAGTCTTTTACATATACTTACTTCTTTAATCCTCACAACAGCCCTACCTCTATGGAGTAGATGCTGTTATTATCATCCCCTTTTTCCAGGTGAGGAAACTGAGGCACAGAGGAGTCCGGTGACCTGCCCTCACTTACCTAGTTAGATCTGAACCCAAGCAGTGCATCTCCAGCAGCCTTGGTTGCATTCAGGGAAACTCAACTCTGCCTAGAAGGCTGGAGTGGGCTCCTCTGGTGGTGACCTTGGAGCTGGTATAGCCCCCATGCCCTGGAAGCTTGAAACCCAATGGGCAGGGCTGACAACTGATAAGCATTGTAATCAAGTGACACTCAGGGCCAAGGCCACCCTTCAAGTTTGAGAAGGCTTCCTAGAAACAAGATATTCACATCTGACAATGTAGCCAAAGAGCTCTGATGGAAAATGAACCAGCTATACTTTAACCACTTCTCTCTCACAACCCCTCTGACCTTGCTCGGAGGTCAGCCCAGACCTGGGAGTTCAAGAAGAGTAAATCCTGCTTCCCATAATCTTCCTGTTCTCCTTCCCAGAGGCTGAGGTACTGCAGTCATGTGAGTGGTTCTGGTCAATGAAAAGTGAGGAGAAGCAGCTGGATAAAAGAATCATCTGGTTCTTCTTTCCCTGACCCTCCTCATGCCTAGTGTGACACATGGACCAGGACACAATCTGTGGCCACCATCTTGCAGCTGCCATTCTGTGGCCCCGAGGGATGCTGGCCGAAGAGCAGGGCTGTTTCAGTAGGTGTGTGAGTGGGAACAAGGCAATCCCGGGTCCTCAGTGACACTGCTGAGCTGCTGAGTGTCCCAGCCCCAGCGCTGCCCTACCTCGGGACACACGGTTATTTTTCCTTCATGCTTCTTGGGATTGATATATGTTTCTTACACCCAAAAGCATCCTAACCAATACAAAAGGGATATGTTGCAAAAAGCAGAGGAAGGAAGGGAGTCTTTTCCAGGTTCTTAAGTTTCAAAATAAGAGAGAACCTGTGTGCCCAGCCAAAAGTTTTGGGAGAGGATATATTGAATAGACACATAGTCCCTCCTCTAACACCCAAGATGGCCCCGGGGGGCGATGGGCAGGAGAGCAAGGAATGTGTCAGTGCTGGGGTTCCTGGCCAAAGTATAAACTGGCCCTTCTAAGCCAACTGAGCCTGGGGGGTGCAGAGAAGACCCCCCAGCAGGTTTGGGACATCAGAGATTCAGAGGCACTATCCCTTCTCTCCAGGCAGAACCCTGGGGAGGCAGCTGAGACCTCAAGGAAAAAATAAATGGCCACTTAGTGATCCAGACAGATGGGGCCAGGCTTAGACAGCCTTCTGAAGGACACAGAATCTGTGAGGTAAGCACCTGTGCAGAGAGGACCTGAATGCCCCAAGAGGGCTGAGGGCCCAGGAGGCTCTGCAGGAATGAGCCTGGTTCAGCAGGTATATGGGTGAAACCCAGAGCAGATAGGACATTGACAAACTCAGCAGATGTCATATGAACATGCAGTACCAGGTGACCCCTCCCCACTGCCAGGAAGGGGCACTTCCTATGCAGCCTCCACCCCCCAAGAAATGTGGTAGGAGAGGAACCCTTGCTGGCAAAAGCGCATTTCTTTGACTTCAGCAGAAAGGAAGTGTCTAATGGAAATTAAGTTAAGCCGTGGAGAAATAAGTTCTAGGTCATGTACATCAGATTTGTGACATCAATGTACCACCTTCAGTTGTGAAAGGCAGTCAGCCAGATGAAGGTCGGCCACCTGCACCCCCTCCCTCACCCTGCTGCTCCCCGCAGAGGGTCCCCTTCTCCGTGTGCCTGGATCCCAATTACTATTTCCTCCAGCTCACACTGCCACCTCCGGGCTGCAACTCCACACCTCCTCCTGACCCTGCCCTGCAACCCCGTGTTTCCTGGCCACCCAGCCTCCCATCCCGTTGGGTTTGCAGGCCAGGGGCTCCCAGCCATGCGGCTTGGCCTTGCTCCCTCTTGACTCGTGTCATGGAAATCCCTCCTTCCTCTCTGGCTCCCAGGCGGCCTGCTGGACCCAGCTCTTCCCCCCTTGGCCCCACCCATAATGTTTTTGCCATCTGTTTCTGGTCATGCTGAGTTTCTGCCTATGTTATTCCCTCTCTCCAGATGTACACGTGGCAGTGTGTGGCTACTGGGAGAAACCTGTGGAGCTGGCAGGAGAGGCAGAAGAGAACGGTGCACGATTTCAACTACCAATTCTTGCTTCCCGCCACCCCTCTCCTACTGCTGCTCAGCGCAAGCCATTCACCCAACAAATGCTCTTTTGAGCACACAGTATGTGCTGCCACCCAGAATGCACAAGAAATACCATCACATTCAGCCCTCATTGGGAGCAGTACCGAGACTCGCCTGGAGGAAGTGACAAGCCCAGGTCACACGTACAGGAAAATAATACTGCCTATTCTGAGCCAGGAGCTATTCTAAGGAAATATGGATCTGGGATCAGAACTTCCTGAACTGGCTCCAGAGCCCACACACTAAAAATTGAGCTTCTCTTAACATTTTTTAAACCCCTATCACATGCACTTTATATTTTCTGGAACAGTTAGCAGTAATTTCACACTTTCTGCCCCATAGTTAGTCCATGGGTCCTAATTTAGGGTTCTGAAAATACAGTCATGTGTATAGCCTTGAATACGCCCAAAGTCCTCAATGGGGCAAGAGGATGAATTTTAAATCTGATACGACAGATAAAGGTAGTGATAGGGTCCAGGGAGTCACCCTCCATGCTTTGAATCAATCAAGTGACTCACTCGGCAGAGCTGGCTCAGGAGACACACACACACACACACACACACACACACCCCTACCCAGGCCTGCCCTCCTCCCACTGTCAGAGAAAAGTCGCCTGGTGGGTACATCACCCAAGCTGGACTTCCACCTGGCTGCCTCTTCCCACCTCTCTGCTAGTAAATCTCTTGCCTCCTTTAAAGTGCAGTGGGGACACAGCCCTCTCCCCCAGAATGACATTCACAATTCACCCAGTTCCTAGGTGTCCCATGTCCTCCCCTAGATGACAGCACAGCCCCCTAACTGCCTCCAGCCTCACCCTGCAATCCATGCTCCACCCGGCCTCTTTGTCTAGTGGGGCACCCAGCACATGGTACGTGCTCAATAGATGTGGTTTAAAGGATGAACTCAGAGCTCACCAGGTGGCCTCTCTTCTAGTCCTGATGGCCACCCCACGAGGTAGATAATCATCATCTCCATTTCTTTTTTTTTTTTTTTTTTTTTTTTTTTTCATTTTTCTGAAGCTGGAAACAGGGAGAGACAGTCAGACAGACTCCCGCATGCGCCCGACCGGGATCCACCCGGCACGCACACCATGGGGCCACGCTCTGCCCACCAGGGGGCGATGCTCTGCCCATCCTGGGCGTCGCCATGTTGCGACCAGAGCCACTCTAGCGCCTGAGGCAGAGGCCAAGGAGCCATCCCCAGCGCCCGGGCCATCTTTGCTCCAATGGAGCCTTGGCTGCAGGAGGGGAAGAGAGAGACAGAGAGGAAAGCGTGGCGGAGGGGTGGAGAAGCAAATGGGCGCTTCTCCTGTGTGCCCTGGCCAGGAATCGAACCCGGGTCCTCCGCACGCTAGGCCGACGCTCTACCGCTGAGCCAACCGGCCAGGGCATCTCCATTTCAGACAAGGAAACTGAGGCTCAGAGTAGTGGGAGCCTTCTCAAGGCCACAGCCAGGGTGTCATACAGCAGACTCTGAGCTGGGTCCACTAACTCCAAAGCACACTGGCTGCCGAGTGACTGAGGCGCTGGTTTCTCTGTGGGTGGGGAGCCCATCGAGTGGTGCTCTGGGCTGCCTCAGTTTCTCTGGAGCTCTGGATCTGGACCCCAGGAGACCCAGGACTGGCTGCCCTTCCAAGGTGAGCAGAGGGCACCAAGTAGTAGAAAGAACCAGCCTGTATCGCCAAGAAGACACACAACCTTTAATCATGTGGAACAAGCAAGGCAAAGTGCAGATGGGCTGGGAGTGGCTGTAGCACCGGCCTTCGCACTTGGTCAAGCCTTGCTGCCTCCGCCAGCCACACGGCCATGGCTCCCTTGGCTATGAGTACCAGAAATCACCACCACCACCTGTTCCCAGAATCTGCATAAGCACCAATGGCTGGAGGCCACCTCCCTCTGGGGAGAGGGCCAGGCCACCAGGGTGGGGGTGAGGCGGCCCCCCACCTTGAGAGTGAGAGAAGGGATAGAAAGCCGGATGTCCCTTGCTTGACCTGGGCCTCTCTTGGCATCATGGCTCAGAGGAGGATCACCCTGACTGACTTGGAATGTTTCCTGCTTTAGTTCCCCAGACCTGCTGAGGGGTCCAAAGCCTGGAGCCTTCCGTCTTGGCATTTTTTAAGGCAGCACCAGGGCCAGACGAGACTCTGCTGGGTCTTCAGCACCTTAAACTTAGAGAGCCAGGGGCACTGGGCTGGCGAGAGGGGCCAAGGAGGGTCAGAGAGCACCTAGGGAAGACTTCACTGTCTGACAGTAGCTGGGAGCTTGGGAAAACCGAGGCCCAGGTGCCTTTGGCAGGACGAATAGAGCAAGATTTGACCGAGCCCCAGGAAGGGGGCTTGGCCGGGGGGAGGACAGTGCTGTGAGGACAGGAGTCCTCACAGGTAACCATACCCATTGTATGGGAAGCTACGGGTCTGGGCCTCCTTTACCCCCAAATGCCTCAAGCCCCTAGGTCCTCCCCTCATAGCACCCTTGCCCTGACCAAGGCTCTGCAGAACACTGAGCAAGAATGAGAGCAGGCAAGGAACACCCCCCACCTTGGGGACCTTATCCTAGCAGCCTTGGAAAGCCATAGGTAATGAGGGGCCACAGTGTCTGAATGCCCAGAACCCAGACTTATGTGATAAGAGCGCCATGCATTTTTTTGGGTCAGGCTTCATAATCCTCCCTGCCCCCCCCCCCCGGAGGAATGCACATTCACCAGGGGTAGGGTCTCTGTCTGACTCACCCCAGCTGTCCCAGGGCCTGGCATGAGTGAGTGCTCGGTGAGCACTGGAGAAACGACTAAATGAACAATGGCTGCACAGGTGGGGGTGCAGACGAGAGTGAGAAAGTGAGGGAGGAGGGAAAAGGGGCAAGAGAACAGAGGAGGGGGGAGTCCCAGAGAAATGCGACTATTTAAGGGTGCTGGGATGATTTTAGAATGTTTAGAAGATTCCAGAATGTTCAGGAAGTACTAGAATGTTGTGAAAGTTCTAGAATCTGCTAACTCCAGTGGGGTCCACAGACCAGCAGCATAAGCATACCCAGGAACTTACTAGAAATGCAGGGCCCATTCTGTGCTGGCTGGATCAGAATCTGTGTTTTTGCAAGATCCTCAAGTGATTCGTGTGCACATTCAAGTTTGAGAAGTGCTGGTCTGAAAGGTTGGGAAAGTTCTAGAATATTTAGGCTAGACAGCTTCCTAAAATACTTCCAAGTGAGGAGAATGGCAGCAACAGACAGGGAGGTAAGGAAAGAAGAGGATGGCTACCCAGGGTGCCAGGCCCTGCGGCCCACGTTACAGAGGTGCACACGGAAGCCCTGCGGAGGGTGGCGCCTGCCCACGGCCATCCCACTCCAGAGCTGCCCTGCTGGAGGCACTAATCGTCCTCCGGTTTGATGAGGTGGCCACTGAAGGTGATGTAGGTGTCGACGTCATCACTGTATATGGCGTTCTCACGCTCGCGCTTGAAGAGCCGCGCCCAGACGCGGTCGCCTGGAGCCAGGGCAAGCATCACGCTCTGGCTCTGCATGATGCTGCGGTCGCTGGGCTGCGCATACAGTATGACAGCCGCCTCCTCGTTGTGGACCACGTGCACGTACGTCTCCTTGAAGTTCCAGCTGTGCACGTTGAGGCTGAAGAAGTAGAGGCCGCGCAGCGGGGCAATAAAGTGGCCTGCGGCCAGATCAAAGTGCCCATCCGGGTTGACGAAGACCGTGTCGAAGAGCAGCGGCTGGAAGCCCTCGCTGCTGTGCAGGGCTGTTTTCCGGCCCACTGAGAAGGCTGAGTAGCGAGTCTGGCATGGGCCACCAGGGCTGCCCGCCTGCCCCTTGGCGCCCTTGGTGCCCTGCGGGCCTCGCACTCCCTGAGGACCCTCCTTGCCCAGTTTCCCAGCAATGCCTGGCAGGCCTCGGTCTCCTTTGTCACCTGTGGGAACAAGAGAGAAGTCAGGGAGGGCACCCAAGCACCATGGCCTGAACAAAGTGGGTACCTTCACTTGTTTGCAGAGAGCTCTACCCCGCCCAGAGAAGAGTCCAGAGAAGAAGCCAGCATTTATTGAGCACTTACTGCATGCCAGGCATCACCTCCCTGAATGCCCCTCTAATGATAACACCATGTCCAGTTCTACTTATGGCAACATTAACTAACTCACCCAGGGTCATGCAGCTCAAGAGCAGGAGAGGCAGAACTCTACTATCTGTCTCTACACCCACCTGTTCTACTCCCCCCTCCATAGTGAAGGTAGGACTGTGGGGTCTGGGAGGCCAGGCCCGGCCCCCATCTCAGCAGGGTCGGGGGACACTGCACACAGCCACTCCAGGGGGACACTGCACGCAGCCACTCCAGGGGGAAGAGAGAAGTGGCAGGCAGTCTCTCCATTTCTGATCCAGATAAGGAACCAAGGAAAAGAGCTCTGCCCATCTGGAGGGAAATGCCCTGGCTAGAAGCCAGGCAGCCCTTGGCTGTCATTACACCCTGCTGTGTAATCTGAGCCATTCATGGCTGGGTCCTGGTTGTTTTGCCTGTATGGTGAAAAAGATCATGCCTGCCTCCCAGGGGTGTTCATGAGCCCTCAATGCAATGCTGCACGGGAGAGTGCTCTGCAAACTGCAAAAACGAAGCAGGGAAGCAGGATGGTTCACCCAGCCCTGCTGGGGCCATCTCTGCCTGGGGCTCTGGCAGCAACAAACCTGACCCCCGGGCAGATACACCACTGAACAGTCCTTATTCCAGGCTGGCCTTGAACACAGGAGTAGTTTTGGCCTCAGAATTCAAAACAGTCCTGACATATATGACATATATTAGGTGCTCAATTAATGCGTAAATGAAAGAAGGGGTCTGGAACAATTTCCTGTCCTGCGTTTTTCTGCTTTCTCTACCTCACCTCCCCCACCCCAGAAAGAAACCCTCAAGCCCTTCCTCTCTCCGACCAGCCCACTCCAGTCTGAGCCACATATGGGTACTCACCCTTCAGAATGGTAATGTTAATATAGGGCCTGACCTCAGGCAACACATATGGAAGGGTGTATGGAGAGGCCAAGGACACATCTGCAGAATCGGCAGAGGCCTGGGGATCCTCCGAGTCACAGCACCATCGGCAATGCCCAGGAGGATTAGAGGCCACAGCTTCCCCAGAGGGGGGCTCTTCAGTGGGGACCCCAAACACCAAGAGAGGGAGCAGGAGCACTGCCCAGAGGAGGTCCAGGGCAGCTAACCCCATGGTGACCTAGAGCAGGGAAGGAGGAACAGAAATGATATTTAACTTACCATCTCCACTGAACCCATGCCCAGCATGAATGCTGCCATCCACAGCAAATGTGCTCCTGACAGAACTCGGGGAGGGAGCATCAGTGCCCCCATTTAACAGACAACACTGAGGTCTACACAGGGAAGCAAGTTCTTCAAGGTCACAGAGACTTGTGGCTCGGCAAAGCCTGGAGACTGAATCTTCCAGAAGGACTGCAGTTCCTGGAGGCTCTGCCACACCAGGGCTCGAAGGAGGAAGCCCCTGTAAAAAGAGCCACAGCCAAGAGCAGAGTAGGCTCCCAGGGGGACCTTTGCCTGAGTGGGTGAGGAAGAGGCCTCAGAGGCTCCTGTGTCATAACCATGAGTCTGTAAAATGCTCTTCCCACCCCCACCCCCACCCCCCACCCTCTGGCTCCTTTCTTGCCATTGGCAGGTCAGAAAGCCCTTGGGACAAATACAAAGGATTCTGCAGGCTTGCTGTTTGGGAGAGAGAATTGTGGCTGAGCCCATGGTCTGGGGATTGAACACAATGCTCCCAACAAAGGAGGCAGGGAAGTTCATTCATTCTAGCGGACAGGTAGCAATTTCCATCAGAGAGGACGCACAGGGTTCTGCGTGGTGATGGCATTATTATATTGCTGAGCAGCAGGAGTAGGTATGCCGAGTCACAGGCTGCAGGCCACCGCTGGCCTGTACAGTGCCTTTGTGCAAGGTACAAAAATGTGCTCCTCGGGAGGACACATTAGAAACAAAGAGAACGCACCACTGAGGGTGGAGCTTGGCCAGGGCTGGTGTCACCTACCTCCTCTTGGCATCTTTGTTCAGTCAACACCCAGACACAGAATCCCTGCAGGGAAGCCTCAGGAGTTAAATCATTGGAAAGTGGTTGTGTCAATCACATTAGACCTGCCAATCAGCCTCCAAGGTGGTAAATTGGAATTAAGGGGCAGGACTAGGAAGTCTGGAAAATTCAAAAGGATCAGAGAAGTTCAAGGGTTTGTGAAGATGTGTTTGGCCTTGGCGGGAAAGAAGGGATCCAGAGTTCCTGGAGAGGGGCAGGAAGTAGCCTGGACACCAGCAGCTGGAGACAGGCCCGGGTTGGGTGGGCAGGAAGCCGGGTACAGAGCCTTTGAGGTGATGGCAGTCTTTGGGGGCTGGCGCCGAGTTATCGCAGGATCAGAAACTCGGCTTTTGAAACTAGACTGGTTTTTACACTTCTGGCGTTTCTTTGTTTATTTCCTTTTTGTTCTCTTAACATTTAGTACAATTCAAAAATATTTTTCTGTGGTTAATACGTATAGAGAAGGTAAAATTATTATTTTAAATGCCATCCTATCTCTGCTGAGCACTGTGGTAAGGACTAAGTTTTAAAGTGCCAGAAGCCCTCCCCTTAACACCTCTCCTCCCTGGAGCTGGTTAGTAGCAGGAGAACGGAGGGGTACTGGGCAATCTCCGGAGCCCTCACCCCTTCCTGGAGGTGACCATTCCCCAGCTCCTCTCTCCCTAAGCTGGTCAGGTTTCCTGGTTCTGCTCAATAAGACTCATCAGATCCTCACAGATCAATGTCCTCTCTGTCCAAGATTATCACCCTCACCTTTTATTTGTAAATTACACATCCCAGTGGTTTTGAGAAAAGCAAAAATCTCTTTTTTTTTTCTGGCCAGAATGTGACCTCAAGGGAAAAGGTAAAACCTTAGGGTCAGACTTGAAATCCTAGGATAGTTTTTACAAGCTGTGTGACCTAGGGCTGGTGGCTTCACCCTTTGGGCTTCCTGCTCCTTGACATTTACAAGGAGATGACTCCAACCACCTCCCTCCCAGGTTGTTTGGGAGGATTTAAACAAGGAAGTTGCCTGACTTGTAAGACTCTTTAAAAGTTTGTTCCTTCCTCTGCCCAACAGGACCTCTTCCGAGTGCCTGCCCAGGAAAGCGTGAGGAAGAGCACAAATTCTCCCAGAGGACCAGCTCTGTTTGGGGACCCTTCTGTTGGCTCCAGCCAGATGACAGTTCAAAAGCTCTCAGTCATGAACTGTGATCTGGGGGACAGGAAGCAAGAAGCAAAGCAGTCTTTAACAAAAGTAATAAAGACAGCCAGGATCACTCACTGGCCATGAGGGAGGGTGCCAGGCAGGGAGTGTGAGGGACCATGCCATTGGGGGTGATTAAGGAACCCTTGCAGCCTCCACTGGGAGTCTGGGATCTCTTGGGGGGGGGGGGCAGACCCTGCTGAGTTGAGTTGGTGTGTATCCCAGCAGGGATGGGCACAAGCCAGGAGGAGGAGAGAGCAGCCCTTCACGGGGGCTAAGGGCTTAGTCACAGGAGGGAATGGGGAAGGGAGACTCTAGAGGGGCTAGCTGGCATCAGAGGGACAAGTGCAGGGCCCGAGATGTGATCAGGAAGAGAGGAGGGGGGAGGGGAATTCCAGGCTCTGACCCCAGCCTCCTCGGCCTAGCCGGCCCTGCTGTGGGAAACACAGGACCTCCATCACTCACCCTGAGTCCTGCAGCCTCTCCCAGCGGCTCACGGACCCGAGCCTCCCTTGGGTCAGCCTCTGGCTCCTTGGCCCATGTCTGTAGTAATAACTCGTTGCTGGCCCAGACCCCCAGGCCCAGCCAAGGAGGGAGGGAGTAAGGGATGGAGGCAGGGCGAGAGGGAGGGAGGGCGGAGGGAGAGGGCTGAGCTGGCTTCCCACTTCCCCTCCTCCTTGCTCCCTCCCCTCCAGCCGCTGGGTTCTGCTGAGATCAAGGGAGCTCTGGATTTCCTTTGCTTAACTCTTTGGTGATCCGGTGGGGTCTTGTTGGATTCAGAGGCTTGATAAAGTCAGGGCCAGAAGGGATCTAAGGCCCCTGATGTGCTGGAAGGGAAATTGAGGTGGGGTAGGGAGGGCAGGAGTCCCTTAAGTTGCTCAAGAAGGGGAGTCAGCTCTGGAATCCTGCTGCCAGGGGCCTCCAGCTCAAGCTGAAAAGTGGACAGGGCACAGGCACTAGCCCAGCAGCCTCAGGCTCAAGTCATGGTACTACCACCCACTAGTAAGTGAGATCCTAGGTGTCTGTAGAACTCCAGTTCCCAGCCCCATCCCTGCCAGGCACCGGGGAGGCTCAGTCAAGGTTTGTTGAGTGAAGGTATTAATTACCTGCTGGTGTATCAGGGTGGCTGCCAGGTCAAAACCCCCACCCCAGTGGATGCCAAGTCCACCCTTCTACCGAGAATTTACCATGATTGATTCATCCTTCTGGTCTTCTCGAGTCAATGCCCCTGTGGAAATGATCCCCCAAAGTCACAGAAGGGCATCCTGGATAGTGTGCCCCAGGCCTGGACGGGTCCTGCCTCAGCTTCTGCCTGGTTAGGCTGTGGGATGTTTAGAAAAGCTGCAGCCTTGGTTCTCTGCAGCCAGAGCCCTGTGCAAAGACAGTCAAATAGCGCTCGCCCTCCAGCACCCTCTCATTCTGCATCTGTTGAGTACCTGCTGCCTGGGTTAGGCCTCTTCCTAGGGGTTTTAAGTACCCAAAGGATCTTTACAGCCATTATTTCAAGGAATCCCACCTCAGCCTTGGGGAAGGGAGCTAATGGGACTTGCCCAATGCCACACGGAAAGTGAAGAGGAACCACAACTCCATAGACTGGAAGGGCTCTCCATCCCACTGGAGTTCCCACAATGGCACAATGGGCATGGTTGTGGGTAAAGGCTGCACACCAGAGTCTGTCCCCTGACAAGAGAGAGGTGGTGATATTATCGCCCTCAGGAGGTGCAGGAGATCTTAGGGGAGTGTACTGAAGTGGGTTTGGGACCCTAAACCCACCCAGTCCCCACTCATAGGAGGGCAAGGTATGGAGGATGGTACAGCCCCTGGGCTGTGTGTGTCCTTGACTGACTCTCATATCTGGGCCTGTTTTCCTAATTGAGGGATAGCTGACTATCCAGGCCAGGAAGGTCCTTCAGAGATGATCTAATCCAATTCCTTAATCTGTCACACAGGGACATTGTGACCCAGGGAGGACAAGCCTTTGGCTCAAGGTCACACAGCAGATGAGAGTCCAAGCTGGAACGAGGGCTAGACTCTCCCAATGTCTAGCTTTGTGCTGCTTCTCTCTCCCAAGCCCTCTTGGAGCCCCCAGGCCTATTTAGGGCCCTAGGGGGCTCAAAGGGAAGCAGAAGGAAGGACTATGGCTGCTGGGAAAATTGTCAGGTCCCCACTGGCTGTGGCCTCTGCGTGGCCCTACCCCAGGCAGCACTCCCAGGGCACAGGGCCAGGGCTGCAGAGGGAAGGAGCCAAGGGGAGCTGCCCTCCCACCCTCCGCACTCGCTGCCACCAGGGAAAGAGCTGAGTCAGCAGCACTGGAAGGGGAAACAGCTGGCTGTCTCTCAGCTCTCTAGCTTGGGAAGCCTAGCATCTGAGAAAATAGGGAAGGAAAAACAGGTGGGGAGTAGGGAGAAGCAGGATGGAGACACGGGAATGGTTTTGTCAGGACCTCTTATGTGGCCAGAACTGTGCTCTATGCCCACTTAATTGCTCCTGTTCAGGGAAGGCTGCTCATCCACCTTAACAGGTGAGGAGGCTGATCCCTGGAAAGGCACCTGGCTCGCTGGGTTCTAGGGCCAGCTCCTTTGGACCCGTTACATCAAAGCCCCAGAGAAGGGTGCCTTATACCCCTGGGTGCAGGGCAGTTGGCTGGGGGCAGGGCAGACAAGAGAGCAGGACTCAGAAATACTACACATTAATATTTCCAGCCCTTCTCTTGCACCATGCCTAAAATCCTTTAGTTCGAGCATCACCCTTTGGTCTCCCAGCCATTTCAAGGATCTCCCCCGAGGCCAGGCAGCTTGGAGACAGAGTTCCATCCTTGGGGCGGGCTAAACGTCACCTCCTTCTCAGTGTGTGACCTTGAGCATGTCTCCCTGCCTCTGAGCCTTGGTGTCTCTGGGCATGAAGGACATGAGGAAGCCAAGGCCACTTGACCAGCCTGGTGGGACCCCCGGGGGGTGGAAATACTCCATCCTGGCTACCCATCATTGTTCCTGCTTGGTTAAACTCTGAATGCGGTGGGGGAATGAGCCCATTCTCCTCATGCACACAGATGAGGAAAATGAGGCAGAGACTCACAGACTCGGAACCCAGCTCCCAGCTACATCCACCTTCCAGCCCAGGGTTGAGAGAAGGTATAAAAATAGTGACATCCAATCAGTGCTTACAAAGCCATGGGAACCCTGCGTGTATTTTAAAAATAAAATGTATGCCTGTCAAAAAAAATGAGAGAAATCCAGATGATTCTTGGAGTCAGCTGTGCAGAGTTGTGACTGGCAAGTCACTGATCCATTGTTCAAGGTCAGTAACCAATTAAGAAACTAAACAAAGGAAACCGTGAGCGCCACCAACTGGGGAGAGAAAGGTAGCGCCTGGCGGCCTGTGATGCTCCAGTCCAACCTGGAACCCATCATCCCACCCGTCCCGACCCCTTCTTCGGGGCTCAGGGAGGAGGGGAGGATGAAGGGCCCAGAGACACGCCAGGGGCCGGCTGGAGGGTCCACTGGGACCCGCCCTTTCCTATCAGCTCGCTCGGCTTCCTAGCCCCTGCTTTGACTAGCTGGATGGATCTCACTCTCTGGACTCAAGTTTCTCCATTCTGGGCTTTCTGAAACCCATGACTGATCAAGAAGGTATTAATCCTAATTGGGTGACTTATTCCACTTCACAGAAGGGGAAACCGAATCCCTAAGAGGCCCAAAGAAGGGACGAACCAGCGCTGTCCCAGGCCTTCTGGACCCTGTTAATTGTTACAGAGAGGTAAAATGAGGCTCAGGGGAACAGATGCAGCAACGGCCGACTAGGAGCAGCGTCCATCTCTCCTCCATTCTCTCGGCCCAATTAAGAGGTTGTGACTCCCCTACCCCAGCCCGGCAGTCCCCCCATCGCCACCAGCTCCAACATCAAGCACTGGGAGAAGAGTGCCGCTGGTTGCGGTCACGCTCAGCACTGCTCAGTGTTCAGCTAAACCCGACCCCCGCTGCGTGGACATCCGCCCGCTTGGCCGCAGAATGTTGGCTCGGCTCCGGTCTCAGGGCCTGTACTCCCGAAGCTGTGTGCGCAGAGGTGACGGAGGAACGCCTGCGGCGCCGGGGAGGGGCCTCCGTGCGTCCAGCGAAGAGCGGAGCGGACAGAACCGAACAAGGCCGAGCTTGACCGAGCAGAGCCGACTTTTGCCGAGTTTGCCGAGGATAACCGAACAGAGCCGTACCTAGCGTGCCCGGCCGAACAGCGCCGAAATATTACGGAATGTATCCGAGTGGAGCCGAATAGAGCCGAGTCCGGTCGAGCGGAGCAGAGTCGGGCTCCATGCGGCGAGATGGAGGTCCCGAGCGCCCCCTGCCGGACACAGAGCACAGCGCTGGCTTCGGAGGGGCCAATCCGCTGTTTCCGGATCCTGCTACCGTCCTGTGAGATGGGGGTATGGAGCCCATTTTGTGGATGAGGAAACTGAGGCTTCGAGAGGTTCCCAGGCTAACTCAGAGATACGCAGAGCTAATTGGTGGTGCTGGGGTTACAACCTGATTGTGTGGCTGAGAGTTCAGCGCCACTGTAATGGGCACTGTGTTTGCTTTGTCCTCTAATTGCTGCCATTTGTTACAGCCCGAGAGGAAAAACCCTCCCTGTATGAAGAGCAGCCGGAGGCCAGAGCTCAGAAGCAGCCCTCCCCATACAGATGGCCGAACCAAACAGGTCTGGACATGTTGACCAAGTGTGACAGGACCAGCAGTTCCCAAGTGCAAATATTGACATATTTCCTGGTCATTAAAGCAGATAGGCAGGACAGAGAGGTACAAAGAGGCCACGTCCCCCGGCAGGCCTCCTTCTCCTCACCTTTAACAAGGTGGCCATAGAGGACATGGGCTCTGACTACCTACAGGCTGTCCCCAAATGCCTGAGCCAGGAGGCAAAGTGTCCAGGACCCTGGAGAACGCCAGGTGTGGCCCGGGCAGCTTCTCTGAGCCTGTGGAAAAGTGAAGTTTGGTCTTGCCCTCCTTGCTCACAGCTCACACACACAGGAGTGTGCCCGTCACTCACCCCGTGTGCACACTGCCCTGGCCTGCCACTCGCTGGAGAATGGCGGGGCCTGTAGGATGACTGGGATCCCATGGGGTCTGGGGGTGCCCCTCGTGCCTGTTAGGTCTGGCCTGAGGGCGTTGTCTGCCACTTCCCAGTGGCCACCAAGCAGCTGGCACTAGAGGCCTCAGAGCTCTCTCCACCCCCAACATCAATCCTGACACCCGGCTCTCATTTTTGTAGTTTTAAAATACTATGGGGCAGTGGGGTGGGGGCTAGGAAAACAGGGTTCCTGCTCCTACCTCTGGTCCTGTGACCCTGGGCAAGTCACATGGCCTACGCAGACCTCACTGTCTTCACCTATAAAATGGATGAGAGCAGTTCTCAGTACCTTAAATGTCTCCCACGCCTCCTTTCCTGCGCACAAATTCCTGTTCCCTCTTAACACTCAGCTGGGCTGTAACCCCCTGAGGAGACATCCACCCCGACCCCAGAATGGGTTCTTGCTCCTGCTTAAAACATTGCTCATGTTTATTTAACACATAGCACCTACGATGCATCAGGCAGTGTTCCAAGCTGTTTATAAGTATTAACTCATTTAAACCTCCCAATAATAGAGACATCTGCTTTGATCCTCATCTCAGAGAAGAGGGAACTGAACCACAGAAAATGAACTGGTAGTGAATGGGTGAGCTGGGATTCAACCCAGGCAATTCCAGAGTCCAGGGGCTTAAAAACTCTCCCTTTCTCTCTTGTCTTGGTTCCTGAAAGACGAGCCTTGTAGTTCTCTGCTTTCAGCGCATTGCACTGGCAGCTGCCCAGTGAACAATTGTTGAATGGAAGAATGAGAGCCAGGAGTGGAGGGGTCATTGTCCCTGTTGTGCAGGTAGGGAACTGTATTAGTGTGCTGGGGCTGCCCTCACAATGCACCACGGACTAGGTGGCTTAAGCAACAGAAATTTCTTTCTCTCAGTTCTGGAGGCTAGAAGTCCAGGATCAAGGTATCAGGCAGGGCTGCCTCCTTCTGAAGGCTTGTTCAGGCCTCTTTCCCAAGCTTCTGGTGGTTTGCAGGCAATCTTTAGTGTTCCTTGCTTGTAGAAGCATTGCCCCAGCATTTTTCCCATGCACAGACCTGCATCCAAATTTTTATTTTATTTTTTTTGACAGAGACAGAGAGAGAGTCAGAGAGAAGGACAGACAGGAAGGGAGAGAAATGAGAAGCATTAATTCTTCATTGTGGCACCTTAGTTGTTCATTGATTGCTTTCTCATATGTGCCATGTCCAGTGGGCTACAGCAGAATGAGTGACTCCTTGCTCAAGCTAGCGACCTTGGGGTCACGTCTATGTTCCCAAGCTCAAGCCACATGAGCCCGTGCTCAAGTCAGCGACCTCGGAGTTTCGAACCTGGGCCCTCCTTGTCCCAGTCCGACACTCTGTCTACTGCATCACTGCCTGGTCAGGCCAAATCTTTTCTTAAGAACACCAGTCATATTGGTTTAGTGGCCCACCCTACTTTAGTATGACTTTATCTTAACTAGTCACATGTGCCATAACACTATTTCCAAATAAGGTCACATCCAAGGTACTGGAGTTTAGGACCTAAACATATGAATTGGGGAGTGGAAGGGACACAATTCAACCCACAGCAGGAATTAACCGTCTAGGAGGTTCCTGTCTGACACCAATCTCTGTCCCTGAATCAGGCCTCGCCTCTGCCTTTCATTTACTGCACTCCTCCAGCCTCCAGGCCTTAGCATGGGCGGGTCCCTCTGCCTGCACACTAATGTTCAACCCCCTGTTCCCAGTGCAGCCCAACACTGACTTCCCCGCAGCTATGCTCCCCCAGAACAAGCTTCTCTTCCCGCGGCACTGGGTAGTGATACATTTACTTGTGTGGCAGCCTGCGAGTGCCGGGAGCACAAGAGCCAGGTGCTGTCCTTCCCGGTACCCCCAGCCCAAGGTCAGGGAAATCTTTGCGAAGTTAGTGAACTGATAGAGGATGCATTTCCCTCACAGCCTTCCAGGGGACTCACCGTGAGTCTCACCGGGACCAGCCAGTGACAGGGGAGTGCCCTGAGACCTTGGGGGGACTGTGGCCTTGAGCAGCTCTGGGAAGAGCCCCTCACATTACAGTCCATGGTTCTTGCACTTTTAGTGTTTTCTTCTGTGTCAGGCTGTCACCTTCCCAAGGGACAGCGGCCTCTGCCTCTCCAAACCCTGTAGGTGAGGAGTGCCTGAAGCCCTCGGGCCTTGGCCACCCCTACTAGAGGGGTGGCCACGCCCCTCAGATCCTCTCTGTGCTGACGCTGAGGCATGAAGTCTGGGTCCAGAGCATGGTGGCCATGGGCTGTTGCCTGGCAACCACCTTTGAGAGACAAGTTCAAAGGAAGGTCTTGGGTATGAGCAAGTTAGATGTGTGAAGAGGAGGAGTCAGGAAGGGAGGGTTATCACCACCCCTTCCTATGTGCTCAGCCTCACAACACCGGAACCCCCTTCACCCTACAGTCCTTGGGGATCCCATAATCACAGATTCCAGCCCCAAACCCCATACAAGCTCCTTTGTCACCCAGCTCCTCCCCATCCCCCATTTATTCAAGGTCAGCATGTACTAATTCAGAGGAGGCTAGAGTCGCAATGTGAAAATTGCTGCCTGGAGTTGTGAAATGAAATTCTCCTTGTTTGTTCATTTATTCCAAATACTCACATGGAGGGCCCACGGTGCTGCCAGGCCCTGGAAACACAGATGTGCCACCTGCCTGGAGGGGTGAGGCTAGCGGCACAGCCACACACACACGTGTACATAAGCATGTGCAACCAGCGGCACACGTTGTGGTGGGGAAGCTCGAGGGCTGTGGGATCTAACAGAGGGAGAAGAGCGCCCTGGCTGGGTACCACTCCCACACAGCGCTTGGTCCCCACAGATACAGTTGAGATGCCCTGAGCACCTACTATGCACCTAAGCTGTGCTTACACCCCCCACCCCCATCGCAGCCTGCTATCACTGCTGCCTGGCTGGCCTTCTTTACCATGGTAGTCTGTCCCCCTTCCACCCCACTGGTCAGGCCAGGCTGTTCATCGCGGAGTCCTACCTTCTCTCCAGGAAGGTCACATGAGCTACACCTGGGCAATCACAGCATTTGATCACCTTGTATTGGTCCAAGGGGCCACCGTGTGACTTAATTGGAACCAATCAGCTTCCTTCCATGAGATTTGAGATTTGAACACAGGAGGAGAGTATATCTACTGCTTTTGTATCAAGTTCTGTAAGATTATAGCTTGAGGCTTGTCAGAGGCCTCTTCCATGTCCCCTGGAGGGTCAAGACTCTGGGAGGCCTGGGCACACAGAGCTAAGTGATGGATACAGGGAGCATCCTGATAGAGATGACACCCATACACACCCACCATGCACGCTCATCTAGACGCACCACATCTGGCAAAGCAATTGGTTCAGACCATGGCTTTTGTCATGTGTCACCATCTTTATTGACAAGAGCTAGGGGCAGAAGCAGCAAAAGATTTCCCTAAGGGGCCTCCCAGTCACCCTCACAGAATAAACCCACCTGCCCCAGGAATCAGGAAGGGAGGGTCAGCCAGGAAATGCTGGAATGCCAAGGGGCCATCTTCTCTTGCACCCCATACACTCCCCTAAGCCCTGCCTCCCTGATCCTTGGCCTCTAACCCCCACGTTCCCCTTTGTTCATGTTCTCACCCCAAAAAGCCAGATACAGAGAGGTTGCAGGATGAAGAAGGGGGTGTAAGCCAAGCCTGGCAATCCAGATTCATTGATGTAGCAAGTGAGCTCAGTCCAGAGAGGCCAAGGACAGCTCCAAAGTCATGGGACAGATCTGTCCTCCTCCCTCCTCCTTGTTCTGCTTCTTCTCCCTCCTCATCTCCCTTCCACACCCTCCTCCTCTCAGCACTGTCTAGACCAGTGGTTCT
The DNA here is from genome assembly GCF_036850995.1 of Saccopteryx leptura. Lineage (NCBI taxonomy): Eukaryota > Metazoa > Chordata > Mammalia > Chiroptera > Emballonuridae > Saccopteryx > Saccopteryx leptura. Next base: position 309,452,882 of record NC_089503.1, read on the forward strand.
CAACCTGTGGGTCGCGACCCCGGCGGGGGTCGCGACCCACAGGTTGAGAACCGCTGCCCTAGACCCTCTGCCTTTCCATGCCAGTCTGCCTGGATTAGATCCCTGCCTTGGTAGCTGAGAGGGAAGGAACAAGGATGATTTCTCCTAAGAGGAGGTTCCCAGAGCCCTCAAAGACCCAGAGAAACCCCACCCTCCACCAGCCACAGGACACAAAGTGAGCTGCTTTGGGGATTTGTAGGCTGCCTTCAACAGCGGCTGAACCAGGCTTTGGGTGGCCTAAGTTTATGCATTTTGGAATACCTCTTTAAGAAAAGCAATACAAAATTACAAGTACAAAATGAGACTCAGGGACTCCGAAGGGCCCAAGCAGTAAGGGGCTATGCAGCTAGATTTAATGAGCTTCTTGGAAAAGCTACCTCTTTGCCTGGTATCCAGGAGCACAGGAGTCCTGGCCTGACCCTCTGGGTCAAGAGAGCCTGGAGGTTATTGAGGTGAGGCCTGCAGTCCAGAGAGAGCTGGCTCGAGGCCTTGCAGCAAGTAGGGGAGAGTTTTGTGGGCCTGGGCAGTCTCACACCCCTCCCTGCCACAGGGTAAGGCTTTCTTCTATTTGGGGCCCTGGTCCAGTTCCCTGTGAACCTGGGCCCCAATTCCCCTCCTATGAACCTGATTTTGAGCCCAGGAAACCCAGGCCTTGGTTTATCCCCCTGAGGGCCAAGATTCAGGCCAATCTACCAGGATGCTCTGTCTCTGAAGGGGAGAGCCAGTCTGCACCCATCTCCTTAAGTTGGGCCGCACTCAGGAGGGTCAGCCCAGCAGTAAGGTCCCTCCAGTCTTCTCATCCAGCAGAGTTTGTCTAGACGGATTACTTCCATCCCTGAGTCACAGAGGAGAACATGAGGCCCAGAGAGGGGAAGCGGCCTCTCCAGTCACTGTGTGCGAGTCTCAACAGCGGTGGGATCTGAACCTCCCATCGCTGGGCCCTGACACCTTGGGCAGCATGCCCTAGGTGCACCCACAGCCTCTGCTCTGTCCTCAGGCCACCCTGGCCCTCCACCGGCCCCTACAGACAGCTGATGTGCAGAGGGCCCGACTTTTCCCCAGCTGAGGGCTCTTGGGGTAGGAACTGCTGCTCCTTGCCAGCCACCCGGCTGGGCGGCAGCTCCTGCCTGCTGGTGCCAGGCTGTGCGATCTGGCTGAGCCGGCCATTCATCTCCTTCCCTTCTTCCTGCTCCCCTGGCCCCTCCTCCCCACCTACCTCTCCATCCTCTTCCTCTCCCTCCTCCTCCTCCTCTGTCTTCTCTGGAGGCCCAGCTGGGGGCTCTTGGCTTCGGACACGGCGGGAAGGCCGAAGCAGAACCCGGCGGAAGCCCTGCTTGAAGCGGTAGGAGAGGAAGCCATACAGAATGGGGTTGGCACAGCTGTTGGCATAGGGCAGCGCCACCACCAGGAAGTAGAGGCCGAAGAAGGCAGGCTCCTCAGGCAGCGGGCACACCACGTTTACAATATTCAGCACATAGAAAGGCATCCAGCAGAGGACAAAGAGCGCCACCACAGCCACCACCATACGTGTGACTCTGCGCTCTGAGCGCCGCCGCCGCTGGCACGAGGGTGCCCACACCCGCCGTCCTGCCGAGCGCATCTTGACCACAATGAGCAGGTAGCAGAGGCAGATGACCAGAAGTGGCCCAAAGAAACCCAGAGCAGCCGTGTAGATGATGAAGCCGGCTCGCCAGGCCGCTGCCGGCTCGGGCCACTGCATGTGGCAGGTGCTCATGCCCCGGGGCACCCCTGAGAAGACCACCACAGGCAGCACCACCACGGCAGAGGCCACCCAGACCGCCGCGCTGACTGTGCGGGCCACAGGCGCTGTGCGCCAGCGTGCCGAGCGGGTGGGATGCACCACCGCCAGGTAGCGGTCCACGCTCATGACCGTGAGGCAGAAGATGCTGGTGAACTGATTGATGCCATCCACAGCCATAACCAAGCGGCACATGAGGGAGCCAAAGGGCCAGTAAGACAGGGCGTTCTGGGCAGCCAGGAAGGGCAGCCCCAGCATGAAGAGCTCATCAGCCAGCGCCAGGTTGAGGATATAGACATTGGTGACTGACGGGCTTGCCGTGTGCCGCAGGACCACGTAGATCACCAGAGAGTTGCCCAGCAGTCCCACCACACACACCACCAAGTAGACCAGTGGGATTAGGACACCACTGATGGCCAGCCCGGCCGTGCTTGGGGCTGTGGACACGTTTCCCAGGGTGGCATCCAGGAGCCAGGATGAGGAGGTGTTCACAGGTTCCGAGGTTGTTGGCACCAATGAAGGATAGCCGAGGGTGTCCATGGCTGAGGAGAGGGTGGTCAGCAGTCAGCGACTGGCCTGGAGGATGAAGGACACAGTGGGTCATGGCAGAGGACGGCTTTCTCTCAGCTGCCCCTCCATCATCACACTGAACCTGTGCTCGGCCAGGGTTTGACATGCACCAGTTATTCACTGCACAGGCCAGCAAGGTGTCCCCACTTCTCAGATGAGGAAACTGACTCTCAGAGAGGTAGAGTGACCACTCTGTATCACCATCGCTAAGGTGTGTTGGAGGATGCGGGCTTGCCTGGCTCCAAAGGGCAGTTACCAGCAGTGGCCTGTGCCCCCTTGTGTCCCTTCACCTGTGCACAGGGCGAGAGCTACACAAATGTCCAATAAAGGAATCAATGGATCCTTCAATTAGCTGATGACCACATATGCCCTTTACTTTACACTAGCACTTTTCAAATATTTTTGCTGCCAGTGCATTTTACATAATGAAGTCATATTGTTTCATAAAACGACACTTGCCCTTTCTACATATGCTGGTTCCAGCCAGCAGATCACCAACTGGATCACCCACTGCTACAGACTGAACATGCCCCTCCACCAAATTCATGCTGAATCCCAGTGTGATGGTATTAAGAGGTAGGACTTTTGGGAATGGGATTAGTGCCCGTGTAAAGGAAACTCCAGAGAGCTCCCTTGCACCTTGCACCATGTAAGGACATAGCAAAAAGATGACCATCTATAAAACAGGAAGCAGACCCTCACCAGACGCCAAATTTGCCAGCACCTTAATCTCAGACACCCAGCCTCTAGAACTGTGAGAAATCCATTTCTGTTGTTTGTATGTCACCCAGCCTATGGTAATCTGTTATAGGAGCCCGGACGGCCTAAGATACCCACCGACAGGTCTCAGCCCTCTTATTGGAAAAGAATGCTGCATATCACGTCCTTAACCTTTCACTCAGGTCTATAGATAAACTTCAGAGTATCTATGAACATCCCAAACTCTGAAAGCCCAGAGCTTTCATCAGATGAAGAATCACAGGCTCAGGGATATGCCCTCCCCTGTAAGTCAGAGCCCTTGGGGACCCTTTCTACCTGACCCACCCCACTTCACCCTGGCAAAGACCCTGGCTGTGAACCTGAGGGTTGGGTCGCTGGGGCCATTCTCCCCCAAGAAGAGACATGTGGTAGGGAAATTCACAACACACTGGAGGTAAGCACACGAACAGCCACCACCCCTAGCACTGCAGGCCAGGCTTCCCTGAGAAAAGGACATTTCAGATGGGTCTGAAAGTGCCAGCAAGAGCATGCCCACCAGCACAGTGGAAACCAGCATTCCCAGTTACTGATAGCAGCTTTCTTGTCACACCTGCCGTGCACGATGAGGAGCTGGGACTCCTCCTGGCTCCCCTCCTAGACCTGACTCTCCTAAATGAGGAGACACTCTTACCCCTTTGGACCTTCCTCTTGTCTCCCAACTCTTCCTTTCACACAAGCACAAGCTCTGCACCAGTGTCTGAAGCATCATCCAAATGAAGTGGGGGAACCAGAGTGGACAGATCTTAACACAAAGGGAGGGCGAATGGCTACCAGTGGGAATTCAGGCCCTGCTGGGAAAGGGCCCTGCCTCAGGATTTGCTAACCTTCCTCAGCAGACTTCCTGGCTCTCAGGAGGTCCAGAGCTGAAAGCTGGAGCCTCCTGTGGGCCTGGACCTCCCCCTTTCTTCTTAATGCCCCCCCCCAATTATCCAACCTAACACTGGGCCTGAAATGCTACCAGTTTGAACCTGGGGTTCACATTGCCCTATCAGGACACCACTTTCCAGATGCAAAACTTCTGGAAGGGGGAGGTACCCCAGCTCAGAGAAAACGTCTCTAGGTGGGCAAGTGTAGCTGGGTGCCCGTTTAATGACCTGGGGCTTCTAAGGGCTCTGAGCACCAGGTGGCGCAATGTCAAAAATGGCAAAGTACCCCTAGGGCTGGGCTGTGGCTGCTCCTGATGAGACCCCAGGCTGGCCGGGCTCAGAGCACCCCCCTCCCTGCCCCTCCAAGCCCAGGGAGAGACCCCCAGCCTGTCCTCAGCCACTAGCCCTCATCTGCTCTCCCGAGCCTGGGACAGCCTCACTAAGGGAGGGGCTCTCTGGACAGTGGGCTCATGGAGTCCTAACAGTGTTGCCAGCTTTTGCCACTGAGCCCAACTGCCAGGTTCCAGGCTAAGCTGATGACCTGCTGCATCCTATGGGTCTTATGAGGAAGGCATCAGCGTTTGTTATTCCCAACATTCAGACCGGGAACACACGCTCTGGTCACATAGCTATGAAGGGGCAGGGCTGGGGGGGGGGGGCGTCTCCCATCCACCTGCACCTCACAGGCTGGCAGACTGAGCCAGGCCTGGGGAAGGCACTTGTCTACGCATCGCAGCTGGCCAGGGCACCCAGCTGGCATCCAGCTCTCCCACCAGCCTATTCAGAGCTCTCGCTGCTCCTTGGGACTTTGAACTATTAGGATCATAAACCCAAATCCCTAGGCTCTTAGAGGCCTAGAAATAGCATTTTAGATTCTTAGAACAGAATGGGAGAGTCAGATAGATTTTTAGACTCTGTGTCCCTGAATCAGAGAATGTTAGAGTCCCAGAATAGCAGAATCAGCCCTCTTTAGACTTGGAATTGTGGAATCTGGGACCTTAGCGTCCTGGCCTCCTCGGCCAGGGAGTTCTACATCACCACCCATCCACCTTGCTGCCCTGTGCGCAGGTCCTCTTTACAGCATCCCACTGGTGGCCAATCCTGCCCAGTGATGGAGGAGGGAGGAGAGCGCTGGGCTCTCAGGAGAGGAGCAGTGAGCTGGGAAGACCTGAGTGCCAGGCTGCAGGAACAGATGCCCCCAAGGAAGCCTTGGGGGTGAGCTCTGAAGACAGTCTCTCCCCACCATCCAGTCACACATTTGTGCACCCACATACACACATGCTAACACACATGATCCCGGTGAGAATGCAGAAGACCTGCCAGGCCCTGCTTTTGTACCAGGGATGAGCAAGATTCTACCAGAACCCCTGCCCCCTCACAAGGTGCCCTGCCTCTACCTATGTCTGGGACCATCTCCCCCGTCCAAGTTCACTGGCTAGGGTGCCAGAGGTAGAAAAATAATGGCTTTTTAGGGGAGTCAGCCAGACCTGCAATTTCACTGCGCCTTTTCTTTAAGGAGCTGGAATCCTGTGCATGATCTAGTTCATCCCGGGGGAGGAGGGGCTCTGCCTCCCTGTCTGGTTTATCTTTGGCACAGCTTGCCCGAAAGCTGGGGGTGGACTCCTCAGAGGACTGTTCGGAGGGATGGGAGCCCAGGGAGGGTGAGTGGCTGCCCTGAGCCCCATAGCAATTCAGGACCATGTTTCAGGGATACCAGACACCCCGATGATTCTGCATTTGTCTGTGCCCCACCTCCTTCCCCTCTAGACTGCTGGCCCTTGGGTGCAGGGACCCTGAGCTATTTATTGCTTTAACCTCAGCACCTAACACAGTATCCAGAACATTGGGAAATATGAATAGGCCAAGAAGTTCAGTGAGTAGAGCTCCAAGTGAAGTGGGGCATTGCTCCTGAAGAGAGACCTCAAATTCACAGGAAATCCTCACAGAGTCCATGAAGGAGAGTTTTTAGAGATGAGGAAGTTAAGGCTCAGAGAGGTTCAGTAAGTTGCACAGGGCCCCTCAGCTGGTGAGCAGGAGATCAGAATGCAAACCCAATTCTGTCTACTCGAAACCGTCAGTATCCCCTGGCCCTGCTGGCTTCCCTGAAGGCCCTGGGCTTGAAGGAATTAGGGGCTGAAACAGCCCTAGACAATGAAGGCAGATGGCTCCTAGCCAACTGCATTATGCTTGTCCTCTGCTGCCCTGGGCCCCCCCCAAGAGACTTCAGATCGTGCTAGTCATTGTGGACTGAATCACTCCAACCCCAGGCGCATACCTCACAAGCCCTAGGTTGGGGCTTGGACTCTGCCACAGAGTGATGATGCCAAACTGCTGTGTGACCTTGGGCAAGTCACTTCCTTCCTCTGGGCCTCCGTGTCCTTCTATGAAAATGATGACCAGAGTACCCACCTGGCAGAGTTGTTGTGAAGATTACAGGGAAGCATGCTGAACACAGTGCCCAGCACAGGCAGGGCGCTCGGCAAAGCTGGCGCGTGAGCTGAGGCCAAGCAACAGGAGGCACCGGGCTCCGTCCAGCCCTGACAGTCTGCTGCACTGTGATCCCAAGATTCTAGAATCATGGTACAAAACTGCAAGATTAATGTCCCCCCACCCCCACAGCCCACCAAGAGGTCACCGGAAAGCCTCCTTCCTCCCTGGACCTTCCCATCCTCTGCCAGCTGCCAGCCCCAACCTCCCAAAGTTATCCTGGGCAGAAGCAGGCACTCTAGGACCCTATCCTCTGGGTCCCAACCCCAGTCCCAGCCTCCTTACCTGCCTGTGGGGTGAGGGGTCCCCTCCTTGCTGCCAAGCTGGTTACCATTCTGCTGGCCCCTCGTCCTGCACAGTCCCCAGGTGCCTCCAAAGCACCCCTTAGCCGGCGTCCCCACACAGTGCCCACTTCTAGACCACTGCAGCCCAGGCCCCCTCCTAGGCCCGCGGTGGCCACATCTGCCCACAGAGCCTCTCCCATCTGGTCTCCAGCTCTGACTTCCCACTGGTGCCCGGTGCGTCACCCCTCATCTCCAGGACACGTCCTGGAGGGTAGGGACACAGATGGGGGTCTGCAAGCAGGAGCACAGGGTGGGGATGGAGGGAGAAGCCTCCCAAGAAAAGAAGAGAAATGGGGAACAGGGGATTAAAAGGAGCCAATAGAGATAGAGGGAAAGGGGGGGTTGGTCGGAGGTGGAGAGAGAGAGAGAAAGGGAGAGAGAGAGGACAGTGAGTGGGTGGAAAGCCAGAATGAGGAGGAGTGATGAGAAATACGTGACAGGGAGAAGAAAGGGAGGAGGAAAGAGAGAGAGAAGGGGAAAGAGGGAGAGATGCGGAGAGAGAGGCAGGGATAGAGAGTGAGGAAGGAAGAAGGAGAAGGAGGGGGTGGCAGAGAGAGTGACAGAGAAGGATTGTGCCACAGATGGTGACATGGAGAGCCAGGAAAGGAGGGAGCCGGAGGAGTGAGGGTGTGGGAGGGGCTGGGAGGAGGGGCCCAGGGGCCAGAGAGCAGGTGCAGGGTGAGGGAGGAGGGACGGCAAGTTAGGGGAGGAGGCTGCTAGTGGGGGGAGGCCCTGTTACCGGGGAGATTTCAGCCACCCACGCTGGCCTTGGCTCCCACAGAGGTTTGGAGAGAAGAGTGTGGAGCTCAGGGGGGCTGGGGGCTAAGAACCAGGGGCCAAGCACCCCCACCACAGGCCACCATGGCACATTTCTCCTAGGGTGACAGCTAGGTCCCAGGACCAGGTGGGTGTGGGGTTGGGCAGTGCCACGAAGAGGGCTGAGAGCATGGGGTGAGCATTGGAATGGGGGTCCAAAGTCCTGTTCAACAGCTATAAGCTAGACACCAGCCACAGAGGAAGGCCAGGTGGGGGTCATTAGCCCTGAGACTGGTTGAGTCTGGAGAGCCCCTGGCAGGATGAGGCATGGATGGAGAAGGTAGAACAAATACTGCAGGCTCTGGGGGCCAAGATACAAAATCGAATATGGAGAAAACAAATGTCTATTCTTCGTAAATTGACAGAATTCAAAATATAATAGTAGTAATTGAGAACAATGTTTTGTAATATAGGTCTACTGCTAAGAGTAGAATTCTTTTGGGGGGAATAATATTTGGCTTAATTGAAATTCAAAGTTAAATTCCCATCCTCAAATAGGTTGCAAGTGGTCATCTGTGAAAGCCATTCTTGGCTTCAGGCTGTGCCCCAGCAGCCTGTGTGGGTTTGGTCCCTAGCTCTAAGATGTTCTCCCCGGGGCCTGATCACAGGCCTGGCTGCCCCTGGACACCTGCCCAGCTTGTGCTGACTTGCCATGTGACCGTGAGTGAGTCATCCCTCTCTGGGCCTCAGTTTCCTCACTGGGATCATGGGGAGGTTAGACTAGATCAGTCAATCCTAAGATTCTCCTTCAATGTATCACAAACACCTAAGGGTAATTAGTAATGATGGCTGTTTTTATCAATAGTGGGCTGCTTCAGGCCCATTCTCGTTCTTCATGCCACTATGACCACCATGGCGAGCAGTATTAGTGTGTCCGGTTTACAGGTAAGGAAGCTGGGGCTCAGAGAGGGGAAGCAGTCACCTCAGATCACACAGAAGCCCAACCGCCTCATGCCAAAGGTGTTCCCTCAAGCACTTTGCCATCAAGCAGCCTGGCCCCTTCTCAGGAGGGAAAGGGAGTAACAGTCAGGAGAAAAGCAGGAGGAAGTAAAATTTTTGTTGAAGACCTACTGTGTGCCAGGCACTGTCCAGGTCCCATTCTTCAGGACCAGGGCTAGTCCTACTTGGTCATAGGTGTGCAGTAAGCCCTCAGAGAGCCAGGAACCCAATTCTTCCAGAAATGCCATCTCGGCTGTTACAGCACACAGTAGGACCGGGGACATGCCTCCTTGCGCCTACAGCTCACAGCCTTTTGTCACTGTCCTTCCTCTCACCATAGGGCCAGGGCGAGGCTTTTTCTCCGGGTCTCATTCTTCTGTTGGCAAAAAGTAGGTGGGCTCTGAAGCAGCTCCTGGGAGTGAGGAGGGAGGGGTTCTGGGGCACTGCCCCTCCCCTTCCCAAGGCCTCCCACAGAAGGCTTTACCCCATTGCAGCCTTGCCACGTGCCCCCCTCCCACCTTTCTCTTCCTCTGCTTTCCCTTGCCTGCCCTTGCTCCAGGCACATTCAGCCTCATTCATTTGAGTCAATCTTTCATTTGCTCATTCATTGGCCAGGTGAGCACAAAAGGCCTCTCTGAAGAGGTGGGAGAGTCTAAGTGCAAGTCTGGGAAAGAGCCTCCAGGCAGAGGGAAGGACAGGGTCTGGAGCTGAGATGGGGACTAGTTTGTGTGTTTGAAATGGGAGAGGACTGATATAGCTGGCAAGGAGGGAGGGGAGCAGGGGCATCACTATGCCAGACTTGTCATCTCAGTCTGGCTGGGTTAGGCGCTTCACGGGTGTGAAGAGTTCGTGGCCTGATTTATGTTTTCCAAATGCTCACCAGTCAGGAACCAGTGAGTGCTACTTCTCCTCAGGGCCTTTGCATAGGCTGTGCCCAGCCCCCACCCAACCACCAGTGTGGGACACTCATACCATCCCACCCCCATGTGTGAGATGAAGTAGGTCCTCCTTCAGGTGACCTCCTCCTAGGGCCTTCCTGCCCTGGATTAGTTAGGCCCCACCCTGAGACTTCCCAGAGCCCCTGGCCCCCATATCAGGCCTCTAATTTGAGCTCAAGACTCAGCTCAGGGACTGTGTCCTCTGTGCTGGGCTGTGAGCTCTGGAGGAAAGACTCTCTGTGGATCCTCACTGTGTTCCCAGGCCTGGCATCGGCCTGACACACTAGGCATTTGCCACATGTTTAATGAGGAAAAGAGTATAGTTAGCTTGTTAGTGGGCATGGTGGCAGAGGAGGGAGACAGTGCTGAGCGTCGGCTGGAGGCTGGAGGGTGGTGAGTCCTAAGCACCAAGCTGGGAACAGGTGCCACCTGAGTCCAACACCAACTCCCCCCCAGGGGCCTTCCCCAGCAAAAATGACCCTGATCAGCCCCTCCGCCTGGGACTGGTGAGGCAGAAGGAGGAAGTGCAACTTTATTTCTGTGAGCTTTGAGGAGCAAGGTATGCTGGGTGTCTGGGAGCCATGGGGTGCCCTTGACCCTCTGAAAACTAGGGCCATGTCTCAACCCTCAGACTGGAGGCTCCCCAAGTCCAACAAGTATACATCCACCATCAGACAGGTGGTTTTCCAGTAGCTGGGGCCCAGGATCCTCCCATCCCTGAGAGTCAGGACAGAACTGCTCCTTCTTTCTCCTCCCCAACACAATGCCTAGGCCAGAGCCCACCGCAGTGCAGGGTGGGAGCCTCAGCTACAGATGCTGAAGTCTGTGCTCTCACATAGGAGATGAGCCAAAATGCTCTCCCAGCCCAACCCCTGGGCTTTGTCACTGGAGTCCCCATTAAGTGTGTCCTCTGGTTCATCGGTCCCTGCTGGGTCCTGTTGGGATTGAATTGCAGTTTCGCCATTTACTAGCTGTGTGATCTTGGATATGTGACTTAACCTCTCTGATACTCAGTCTGTCTCCTTCAATATCTATTGCATAGGGTGCTTCAAAGATGAAATCATTTAACCCCCTTCTATAGTAGCCATTCCCAGGGGTACTTTCTATTATATACTGAGCCAGCAGACTAACCAAGGCATGCATGTTCTTTTGCCAGCACAAGAGAGCAAGCCCAAAGGCAAAACACAAGTCTCTCCTTGTGATACATATGCTAACAACCCATTGGCCAAAAGCAAGTCACATGGCCAAGGCTCGCATCAGGGGAGTGGGAAATTATGCCCCAGTGGAGGTGGGGGTGGGGGATGGGAGTGGTTACCTGCTAAGCATCTTAAAACCTACCCCACCCCCAATAATCAGTCTGGGGTCTCACACCAACCTGCCAGGTAGCCAGTGGCCAGTGGCCTTGGGTCCAGAGCTCTCTGGTTGGATTTTCCCTGCCTGGTTTTAGAGAGGAATGGTCTCCTGGCTGTCCAGTGCAGAGGGGGAAGAGCTGGGGTCTAATTCCCCCTTAAACAGACTTCCAAACATCCCCTTCCCCTGTTTTCAGCCTCCTGCTTAGCCATCTGCGGTGTCTGGGTCCCGACCTGGTAGCCTCCCGGGGTCCAACAAGCCAGTTGGTTTTCATCTCTTCCGCTCCAGCCCTAACCCGCCTTCCACCCCATGTGGAATAGCAGGCCATTAGATTTGCCTTTCCAGGGCTCTGTTAAATCATTTACCACTCCTCCATCTGCTCTCCTGCTTGAGTGCTGTGGTTTGGGGTCACAGGTGTCTCCTGGTTTCTTTGAAGACGAGAGTTTGTGTTTCTGTTTCATGTTCTCCTTGTGGCCGTGGCTGCTTTTCAGTGCCGTGGAGGGAGCGAAACCTCTCTACCTTGGCCCTCGAGACCAGAGTCCCTTCCTTTCTATATTGAGTGCACCCCTGTGGTGTGTGGATCAAACCACGAGTTGGGTGTTGATTTACACGTCTGTCTCTCCCATTGGCTTCTGAGCCCCTGGGGAGCAGAGGGCTGGGTCTCTCCCCGTCTTCACTTTCAGCTCTCGGCACAGTCTGGCCCAGAGCACATGGTTAGGACGTGGGAGCTGCATTGAACTGAACTTCAGATTATACAGATGACTGCTCATCATTTTACCTTCCTTGAGGCCTTCAGAAGTCTTCTAGAACCATCTTAGATCTTTGTCTCCCTCCCCAGAGCCTACCCTGCCCTACTTTACAAATCCCACAGGCCTGGATGAAGTCAAATGTCCTTAGAGGTGAACATTTCTTGGGTGATGGGGGAGTAAAGAAGGGGGAGAGGTAAATGATGAGAGGAAAAGACAGCAGCAACGGTTTGTGTCTCAGTCTATTAAGGTCTTGCTTCCAGGCACATCCTATGTTTGGCTTAAATAAATTTTTATTTAATAAAAAATTTTTTTAAAGACAGCAAGGTCTTGGGCTCTGAAAAGTTGGTAAAAATTGTTGGAAATATTGAAAAATTTTCAGTATGCCATCTTATCAACTCACGATTCTTTGGTTGGCTAGGCTCAGCTGGGTGGCTCTTCTGCTCCACATGATATTGGCTGAAGCTATAGTCATCCAAGGACTTGACATCCAAGATGGCTCACGCCCATGACTGGTGCCTTGATGGTTGGGAGGCTGGCCTTACTGTGTATCCAACATCTACCAGATGCCAGGTACTTCCTAGGGTTATAGTGAGCCACTTAAGCAGAAAGTATATTTCCCTGGGGTCTCTGAAGATTTGGCAGCTCCCCATTGAGCTGTGAGCTCCTAAGAGCAGGCCCACAATTGACCTGCCCCTTCAAACCTTGTGTTTGGCACACAGCGTCAATAACTATTTGCTGAATGATTGCGTAGCTGAATGAATCAGTGGTGTATAAGCACTTTTGAAGGCATCTGAGAAGCTCAGTTATGTTTGTCATTGTGGAAGATCCCCCAGGGTGCCTGGTAGAGAGTATAAATACAGAGAGTGGAGGTAGGGGTACAAGTGCACAGTCTATAACTACTATCCAGGGAAGAGATGCAAGGCTTAGAACAGGGAATGGCAGTGGGCCAGATAAGGAGGTGGCTTTAACAGATCCTGGGAGGCAGACTTGTCAAGGCTTGGTAACCAGTGAATGCTGAGGTGAGGGAATGGGAGCAGCCAGGAGGAGCCCTGTTCTCTGCTTTGGAAGAAGGAACAACCAGGCTCCATGATGGAGAGCCCCAGATGAAGTAGTCTGTTTGTTTTTGTTTGTTTTTTTGGAAGTAGTCTTGTTAGCTGGTGCTTTCCTGCCCACCAGGCAATGACTGCGTGGTAAGGGGCTAAGTCTGATGCTTCGGACTGGGTGGGTGGGTGCTTGGGAGTAGCTGCTGTTGAACGAGTGAGCATCACCATGTTGTCAGCTCCTGCCCACAACCAACAGTTCTTCCTGTTTCAAAATAGGTTTCTCTTTCTTATCTAAAGGGCCTCCAGTTCTCAGCCAGTTTGCAGGGCAAAAACAAGTGACTCACCCCATGTGCAGTGACTGCTGGGCCCAATGATACAGTGGAAGGAGCACGAGACTAGAAGTCCTAGGACCTCAGTTGCAAATGCCGTCAGCTAACAGTAACAGAAGTCCTGGCCAACAGCGAGTAAACAAATAGGTGGTTTCATTTTCATTTTGTTCCCATAACAAGGCAGCCATTGGCATTGGTCCAGCTTCCCAGCAAAGTTGTCAAGAATCCAAGCCCTTTTTATCTTTCTGCTCCTCTATTCTTAGCATATTAATGTGTATCTTCATGCTGCGGGCTTCAAGTTTGCAAGATGGCTGCTGCAGCTCCAGACGTCTCATTAGTATTCAAGGCAGGAAAGGGGACAGGACAAAGGGCAGTGTCAGGGGTGGAGGGGGGTCTATCAGTTTTTATGGAAGAAAACCATAAACTTTCACAGATGCCACCTCTCCAACTTATGCCTTGTTGGCCAGAACTATGCAATCTTGGAACCTTAACTGCAAAGCAAGCTGGGAACACAAGTATTTTGGTCTAGGGTTAGATATATTGCTGCTCTGCACAAAATTAGGCTTCTGACAGCAAGGAGGATGGGTGCAGGGGTAGAGAGTGGAAAGTGAATGTTGTCTTAGCGAGTTGAGCTCTAACTCCTGTGCCTTCCTGCACTTCCATTTCTTTCTCTATTCAATACATAAAAAAGCAGCTAGTACCAACCTTAGGAGGCTAGTGGGAGGATTCAATGAGATATGTGCTAGGTGAGACCCCACAATGGTGAGAAAATTTACTTACTGGCGTTATTGGCATAGAGCAATGACTGTGTCCACTGGAAAAGGCATGCAGGGAAGTTCAAGGAGCAGAGGAAGTTCTTCGAGGAAAGGGGACCAGACCAGCTGTGCCAAGGCCTGGGGTGAAAGGAGTGTGAATGTGGCTTTGCAGAAAGGAAAGTGCAGTCTGATAGCAGAGGTGTGAATGCAGGAAGAGAGAGGGAGGCAGCGTGTAGACAGGCCACCAGGATCATGGGCCACAGGTCAGGCCTGCATGCAGAGGCCTCAGAAGGAGCAGGAGGCAGAGACTCTGGCCTGCTGGAAGGGGCACCTCAGGGCTTTTGAACACTGAAGATTTGAGTGTGGGCTCTGACCCACCACATCTGTGTTTGTGTCAGTCACAACTGTATTGGTTTTATCCTGGGTTTTCTGTTTGTTTCATAGGAAAAGTAACTATAAAAATGTAACAAACTTGTTTGAACTGAAACGAATAAAGGCCTAGGGGCTTCCCCCTGCACCTCATTCCTTCCAGGGAGGCCAGTGAGCTGGAGGGTCCTGCTTCAGAACCTCAGGACTTCGGGGGCAGGGAGCCCTGGGAGAGAAGAAAATAGAAACTCAAAGCAATTCACTGGCTGGGAATCGGGGACCTCTGAGCTGTGGAGACAGGGTTTTCTATCTTTTTTTTATTCCTTTATTTTAGCCATTCTAGAGTATCACTATCTCAGCCAGGAACTTGTGTGTACTCCTGGATCCTTCACCTGGATGTCGCCCCCACCCCAACCTAAATCAGTACCTGGCACAGAGAGAGGGCTCAGTAACTGTGACAACTGTTTTGACTGAATGAATGGAGTTTAGCACCACTGCGCTTTATGGATGAACTTCTTAAATCCGTACAACAGCCCCATTTCTCTTTTAAAGAAATTCAGCTTTGCTTAGCGACTGCTGGGACTGGCATTGCTTCCTTACACTGTTGGGACACCTTCCTGTAACCACCAGTAGTAGAGGCTGCTGATCTCTAGCTGCCCAACACCTATATTCCCAAATTCCAGCAAGGCTCTCAGTCCCCACTGAGCAACCAGCCCATCCACCCTGGTGCATGTGGTTTGACAGGGTATCTGCCCTCCTTACTCCAGCTGGCAAGTGGTCCAGGCCTGGCCAGTCAGAGCACAGCAGCTCCCTACCAAATATGATTGGTTGAAAAGGGACCCAAGACCTACGCTGGTCCAATCAGAGTAAAACTGAATTAGAACTTTGCGTGGGGCCAACACTTGCCCTTTTTTTTTGCTAAACTTGAACCTGGAGGGATGAAGCCCTAAGAGTTACCTTCCTGAAAACAAACCAACCAGCAGAGGGCAAAGCAAAGAGGCACAGGAAGTGAGCCCTGATGACATCGTCCGAGCCCCCTCAATCACGCTGCACCTAAAGTCATGATATTTCCAAACTTAAATCAATACTTTTATTTTCTACTTAAGCAGCTTGCGTTGGGTCTTTTATTTTCAATAGCAAAAGTCTTGACTAACAGGGTCTGAAAGTTTTAAGACTCGTAGGTAAATGCAGCCCAGGATCCTGTGGGTGGAGCAGAAAGACGTGAGAGTTGGCAGGAGTCAGCTGGACCCAGGCTTTTGATTGGCTGGGCAGATGCTGACAGATATTTCAAAATCTGGTTTGTTTTATGTTGTCCCAAAAGGAGAATTAAGACCAGAGGAACAAACTTCTGAGACACACATTTAAGCTCAGCAGAAGAACTTGCAGATAAGCAGAACCATCAATATCAGAGTCGACTGCCTCAGGAGGGAGTGAGGGACCCGTCCCTGAAGATATATAAGTGGCAGGCGGCAACCATCTGGCCCAGAGTTCCAGAGGAGATTCAGGCACTGGGTGGGGCTGGAGTAAACAGGTAGAGGCTCCCGTATGAGGCCGCTGGCACAGATCGCAGTAATGCAGGGGTGGCTTATTGGGCTCTGGTGCTCCCCTCTGGCCCCTGGGAAGGCAGGGGCATGAGGGGATCAGGATGCAGCACCTACAGATTCACACCTTCGGACCCAGGGGGGCCACCAGCACAGAGAAGCCCATCAACCAAGCTCTGCAGCCATCTGCTAAGAAACACCACAGGAAGGGGACAGCATGGCCAGCCATGGTGCCATCAGGCTTTGGGTGGGGGTCAGAGCCATCTGCTGGGAGGACAAGGACAACCTGAAAGGGAGAGAGGCAGGGGGTGAGAATCTAGGGATAAGCAGGATGGATCTACAGCCGCTCACGGCTTTCCTGGCTGACAGCTCATTCCCATCTCCCAGCTGTGCCCAGGTTGTCTCTCCCTCGGGACTGCCTGCCCCGCCTCCTCCACACCACGTCCTCCATCCTTCTCCTGCCCAGTAGTCTCACAGCTCTGTCTTCCTTGCTTCCACCGCTACATTTGGGTGTCAGGTCTCCCTAGCTGGACTGGGTTCTCCTGGGGGACAGGGGCTGAGGCATCTTTGTCCCTTGTCTTTCCCCACCCTCCAGCAGGGAAGGCACAGTGGGAGCTCAGCAACACCCACACCTTGGCTTCTCATACCTTGGAACTTCCTTCTCGGAACTGGGCTCGCTGAGCTAAACTGGCTCCATCAAATGGGGAAACTGAGACCACACGCTTCTCCCCTCCTGTCCTGGTCTAAATGCCCCTCCCAGTGAAACCGGGGTCCACTGCCAGCTAAGCCTGCTGTGAGGTGGCGTTGGGGTGGGGGAGGGGATCTTGAAGCAGTGGGGGAGAGGCTCTTACCCCTAGAGGAGGCTGCAGGGGCGCTTCTGCGGCCGTGTGGGCTGGGGGCACAGGACAGCCCGGATGGCCTCGTCAAAGACGGTCTTCAAGCCTCGCTGGGTGAGGGCCGAGCACTCCAGGTATTTCACCGAATCTGAGGGGAGGCGGCAAAGAAGGCAGAGGCCTAGGTCAGTGGGGGGTCCTGGGCAGAACCCCCTCCCAAGACACTCAGTAGCACCAGGCTGTGGGGGCCCCCTGGTCTGTTGCTCAGAGTAGATGTACCTCTCTGTGCCCGCTTTCTCATGCCTGATACAGGGAGCCTGAATTCAGTGGGAGGGACTCAGACCCGCAAGAGCAGGTCTGTGTCTTTCTTGGACACATAAACCCTCAATTTGAGCAAGGAAGGCAGGAATTTTGAAGAAAAAGGCTCAAGCTAGTGACTGCACCTCTCCGTGCCTGTTTTTGCTAGAAAGTAGCCACACACCTGCCTGCAGGCTTCCCCCAAGAGGCCCGAGGCACTCCTGGCCCACTCACAGAAACTTCCAAATGTTGTCTGACCTCTGCTTAGCAACCCCCCATTTTAAAGATGAGGAAATTGAGGCTCCTAGATGTGAGGTCATTTGTCCAAAGTCACACACTACTTTGTGGAAGCCGGGGGCCCTCAGCAAGAGGAACGGGACTTGGAGAGCCCCCCCCCCCCATCCATGAGGGGACAGGCCTTCTCCCACATGAACTCTGGGGCTGGAGCTCAGGGCATAGACAGCAACAAGGGCAGGCTGAGCCCTTCCTCCCAGGGCCAGTGTTCCACGACCTTCTGAAAGGAACCTGTGTGAGTTTCATATCTGCTACAAGCCAGTTTCCCTGAAGTGAGGAACCACACATGCCTTCCTCAACAAGCCGTCCTCCGTAGTTGCTCTGGGAACAAAGAGGGAAAGTGCGTGGGCCGGCGCCCAGGAAGGCTCTGTCCATGTCAGCCGTGTTATCAGCTGGGACTGAGCTGCCTCACACTCTTCTCTCCAGGGCTGAGGTGGGGGGGCCTGGGGGGGTCGAGGCAGCTGCTTCCTCCGCATCACCTCCCCCAGCCTCCTCCCTCTTGGCCTGGGCTGGCACAATATAAGTTGAAGGTCCCTGCCCTCCCTAACACCTGGACCAGCTCCAGGAGGTATTGGCTAAAGACCAAGACAGGACCCCGAGGTCATCTCCTTACAGAGGAGAAAGGACTTTTAGGGACTCTGTAAGCCAACTTGTGCAAGTGGGGAGACTGAGGCCCAGGAAGGAATGACTAGCTCAAGGTCACACAGCCAGTGCCAGAGCCAAGACCAGCATCCAGATTTCAGGCCCCTTCTTATCCCAAAGCACATGCTTTAAAAGGCAAAAGGTCACTGCAGGCTAGAGAGTCAGTCTTAGGCAAAAAGGGTATAGGGGGACAGGCTGGCTGGAAAGAAGAGAAGGCAGGGGTGCCACCCCTAATATCTGTGAGGAGGACCAGCAGGCCTGGGAGCCAGAGGCCCCAGGGTGGGGCAGGGGACCCAGGACTTAGGCAGCAGCCTGAGGTCCCCTCGGGAGGATGGCCATGTCACTGGGTTAGTCACGGGAAGGGGGAGGACGTGGCAGCTGCGGTTTCTCTTCCTGTGAAGAGATGTGAGTCCCCAGGGCCCTCCCAGTTCCGGCGGAAGGAAGAGTGGTAGGGCTGAGGCAGGGACAGGATGGGGGGCCTGACTAATTCGGGGGCCAAACCCTGGTACTGCAGGAGCTAGGGCAGAGTGCTCTGGGTAGCTAGGTCACTGCTCCTAATGGCCAAACACTGGTGGTCCTGGGCTTTTGGGCAAGTGTGCCATCCCTGGGCTGTAAGCAGGTCAGGACCTGACCAGGGACAGCAAATCCCAACACCATGGGAGGGGCCAGACCCATCAGTCCTCACCTCCCTGGTACAGGCAGCCCTGAGCCACCATGAGGAGGCCCCCAAGCCAGCAATTTGCTGTGTTTAAATCCCAGTTCTGCCACCCATTAGTGGTGTGACCTTATAAGTCACTCTACTTCTCTGGTGCAGTGATCGGAGGCAGAGAAGAGTTGAGTTGAGAAGTCTGGGGGCCAGGGGAAGGACGTGGGGACAGAAGGGAAGGCCTCACTTCAAACCTAAGGCAGAAGCACCTTCTCTGGGAAGCCTTCCTGGAAAATCCAAACCTGACTTGGCTGCTTGCCCTCTAAGCAGCCACAGCATACCCCACTCCATGCCTGCTTCTGCCTGTACAAAACACACTTTAATTCAAGATCTGATTATGGATTAGACTACTATGAATATAATAATAACTAACAGACTGTTTCCCCATGCGGGTGCAGCTCTAGGTGTTTTGTGTGTATTAACGCGTTTAATTCTCCCAACTTCCCAGAACTATTACTATGGCTAGGTTTAGCTGATGAGGAAACAGGCACAGAGATGCTAAGTGTCTGGTCCAGGGTCACACAGCTAGTACACAGCACAGCCAGGGTTTGAACTGCACGTTTGCCATCGCCAGAGGCTGAGTTGGGGCTCCCCTGCATCCAGCTCCCCTTTCTGAACGCAAGCTCCATACCGATCTCCTTGGCCAATGCCAAGCCCTGTGGGTAGGTAATAGGCGCCAGTTTCTTCTCCTTCAGCTTCTCAATGGTGTCCTTGTCGTCCCGCAGGTCCAGCTTGGTGCCCACCAGGATGATGGGTGTGCTGGGGCAGTGGTGCCGAACCTCAGGGAACCACTGGGAAGGTCAGGGAACAAGAAGGGGCACGAGATTGTGCAGGACAAGGAGAGAGGGCCCAAGATTGTCAGAAGCAGGAGCATGAGAGTGCAGGAGAAGACGGCACCAGGTTGTGAGAAGGTGAGAGGTGGGCACGAGGTTGTACAGGGAGGAGGTATATCGTTGTGGGAAAAGAGGAGGCATAGTTTTGTGTGGAGAAAGGAGGTGGGTGTGAGATTGTGTGGGGAGGAGAGAGGACGAGGTTATAGAGGACGGTGAATAAAGCTGACACTCCCAGCCCCCTCTGAGACCCCCTTCGAGTCTCATCTTCTGAGCCCCCCTAGCCCTGTTTGGCACTGGGGACCCTCTCTACCCATACCCTCTGCTGCCCCAGGGACAGGCTTCAAGTTGCTGGTCCCTCCTTTTCTCCTTCCTTCCTTCCTTTTCACCTGCCCCACACACCAGGGCCTGCTCTGCCCAGCTCACCTTGGCACGGACATTCTCATAGGAGGCTGGGCTGACAAGGGAGAAGCAGATGAGGAAGACGTCCTAGGGACAGAGCAGGCAAGGATCACCTGTGAGGGGAGGCCCAGGGGTGTCCCACCTATGCACCCACAGACACACCTGGCAGCACTGAGCAGTGGAACAGCCCAGGGACACTGGGGAGGTAGGGTCTGGCAGAGCGAGGATGCCTGCCTGTCCCACTGCCAGGCTGCTGCTTGTTCACCCAGCACTTCCCAAAGGCCAGGGTCTGTCCTTAGTGGTTCATCCTCACACAGCACCTGCAGCAGGGCTGTCATCCCCATTCCACAGATGGGAAGAGTGAGGCTACAGTGGTTAAAGGGTTTGCTGTCTAGAGCTCCAAAAGCCATACTCCTAACTAGGCACTCACTACCCCACTGTCTGGTTAGCAGCCCCAGCCATGGAGGGAAGGTCAGGATGGGGGCAGGAGGAGCGGTGGTTGCTAGGCAACCACAGAGATACCTGCAGGCTTACCTAGTCTCTTCTCCCCTCACCTGGCATACCTAGGGTTAACTGTCCTGGGCTCCCTACTGAAGCCCTATCCTGGGAGCCAGGTGGTACCACAGCCCATGGGGGGGTGAGACTGGGAAGAGGGCAGAGTGGTTCCTGGGGACTGATGGAGTCCTGGGGGCAGAGGGAGGAGACCCTGGCTGTGGCTGGGGAGGACAAGGCAGAGTCCTCCAGCTGGGCCTTAAGGGGAGGATCAGGGTCCACCAGGCCAAGCTGGCCAAGGGCACCCCATGCAGAAGGAACAAGGCAAGTAGAGGCCAGCTTGCAAGGAAAGGTCAGGGAGCTCACCGTCTGTGGATAAGAGAGTGGCCGGAGGCGGTCATAGTCCTCCTGCCCCGCAGTATCCCACAGCCCCAGGTTCACCGGCTTGCTGTCCACCATCACGTTGGCTGAATAGTTGTCGAATCTGTGGGGAGCAGACAAGACAGAGGGTCAGTCTCCATCCCCAGCGCCCAGGGCCCTGCAGTCCAGCCCCAGGTGGTTTCTTGGTGGAGACTGAGACCCAGAGAGGGCCTGCAACAGGACCAAAGTCACAAATACTACGTAATTAATTGGGTTTTCTTTTTTTTTTTCCTCTCATTACTGATTCACAACATAAAAAATTTTAACTTGGGTAAGCATAGAGAGGAAAACATTGTCTCCATTTTTCTGCCCTCAACTATCTTTTGGAGTGGTGATTTCTCAAGACTGCATAATATTCCCTCCAAGGTTTGATCAAAATAAATTTACTCATATCCCATGCTGGACATTGAGGCTGATTACTCAGTATTTGCTGAACAAGTGTTCATCCCCATCTTAGGCCGGGTTCCCCCAGAAGCAAACCCTGCGACGAGGAGGTGGTATAAGCGGTTTATTTAGGAAGTGAGCCCAGCAGCTCTGGACGTCAGTGGGGAGGAGACGAGGAAAGGGCAGCAGATGTAGAGCGAGCTAGTGAGCTGTTACTGCTGTGGGCAACTGGGACTCGGGCCAGCCAGGGCTACCTGGGAGATAGCACGGACCATGCTCAGAGTGCCCCCCAGAGGGGGCAGTGAGCTGGGTATTATCCACCACCTCCATCTTCCACTGGTAGAAGGATGTGCTAGGGTTTTAACCCCCTGGTTTTCCGACCCACCCCAAGGGCACACTGAAAGCTGTCAGTCGGGGAGATTTGAGGAAATGCCACTGGCACACGCTAGTGAGACACATGGCAAGAGGGCAGCACAGGGCACGACAGCGACTGCTGAAATTTCCATGCCAGCACCAGGAGGCCTCCAGGGCAATCAAACAAGCTGCCAAATTTTTTAAATTTTTAATTCAACAGTATTTCTCACTATACAAATCCCTGGGAAGAAGGTGCTTGTTTCTCATGCTGTGAAAGAGAGAACAGGGATCAGAGAGGTATAGTAACTTGCTCAAGGCCACATAGCCTATAAGAGACCAAACTAGATGAGAAGCCAGTGCTCACTGACTTGTGCCACAGCTGTGCTTCCACAGCTGCTCCTACCCCTTGTCCCTGAGGGCTAAAGACACCACCTTGCTTCTCTTCATTGCAGTCACCCACACAGGCCACCGTCCCCTGACCTCACCCACTGAGACCTCGGGCTCTTTCAGCTTCTCTTCCTACCCTCTGCCACACACAAGCCAAGCCATTTTCTGGGCAAGGCTCACACGCCCACCTCCCTGCACTTGTTCATGCTGTGCCTCCTGCCTGGAATGCCCTTCCCACCTCTCCTGTCCAAATATTCCCACCCACCACGCTCTCCAGGCCTTTGGTCCTGTCTGTACCTCTCTCTCTGGAACTCGCTTCCATCTCCTTTATACCCCTGTCTCCCATTCATGCTTCAAAACCCTGCACAGGCAGTTCCTCCTTTGTTGGGAAGCCTCTAAGCAACTCCCTTCCCTGTTCTCCGCCTGGAAAGAGCTTGTCATTCCATCCCACAGGCCACTGTGCTGCCTTGACCATGAGCAGGCACTTAGTGTGCCTCTGTCCCACCATGTGGGCGGGGCTCGTGCCTGCTTCATCTCTGCAGTGAGTACAGGTGAAACAGAACTAAACCAACTGAACTGAAGCCCTGGGGATGTCACCTCCTCCAGGAGTCCTCACAGAATGCTGCTTAGTGAGAGGCTGCAAAAGTCCTAATACTTTAGAGTAACTCCAAAGATACCTGTCCTGAGAAAGACTCCACATACAAAAAACAAAAACAAAACAAAAAAACACAATATTGAAAGCCTGACATTCTTAACACACTGTGCTTGGTCAGCCCTGGGGGTGTCCCTGGTCATCTCGCAGTTCTCAGATGACCCTGCTCCCTCCTGCATGGAAAGCTCCTGCAAACACCTCTCCCTGACTTCCCACCCTTCTTCTTCCCACTGCTGGGCCGACTATTACACAATCTTATCTCAGTGTCACCTCCTCCAGGAAGCCTCTCTTGAGTCCCAGCCAGGTTGGAGTCCCAACACAGCAATCTGTGGTGAACTCAGCATCCTTCAAGTCAGGCACCAAGCCTGGCTTGTTACTCACTGCACCCTGAGGCCAGCACTGTGTTTGGCTCATAGTAGGTGTTCTGCATACCCACTCTGTGCACCACCCACACCACCATGGGATTTCAGGTCCATGGAGACACCACTGGATGTTGCAGGAAAAGAAGTGTATGTGTTATCTTTCGCTTCTCCAGAAACAGTCCTTTAAGATAAGCTTAGGGTATTGGCACACCCTCTCCTCTAATGTCCAGTCTGAAACTCTGATGCCCAAAACCCTCCTAAAATTCCTGAGCTAAAGTTGTCCGTCTTCTCTGAGCCACCACCGGGTCTAAGCGGCTGTGGCCATGGGTGTGTGTGTGGGGGGGGGGGGGGACTGCATCCTAAGATTTATAGCAGCACCAAGCACCTACTCTGGGGCCAGGCAGAGAGCTAGGGGCTTTCATATGTTAGATCTTGAAGTCCCATGTGGCCCAAGACAAAAGGAGCTCGGGTCACTCCCATTAGACAGAGAGGAAGCTGAGACCCTAAGAAGTTAAATAACTTTTCCAAGACCAGCCAGCTCATAAGCATAGGAGCTGGGATTTGAACCTTACTTCTTCCATGATTACCCATTAGTGAACCTGGGGAGAGCCACTTGGGATCAGTCACCCAAGGTTGGGAAGGAACAGAGATTTCCTTGTGAAGCTTTGTCCTGGCTGCGTGACCTCGGGTGAGTAACCTAGCTTCTCTGAGCCTCACTGTCTTCACTGTGCTAAAAAGCTCTTTCTCTTGGGGCCACTGGGAAGATCCAAAGAAACAGAGGACAGGCCCTGGCCGGTTGGCTCAGCGGTAGAGCGTCGGCCTGGTGTGTGGGGGACCTGGGTTCGATTCCCGGCCAGGGCACATAGGAGAAGCGCCCATTTGCTTCTCCACCCCCACCCCCTCCTTCCTCTCTGTCTCTCTCTTCCCCTCCCGCAGCCAAGGCTCCATTGGAGCAAAGATGGCCCGGGCGCTGGGGGTGGCTCCTTGGCCTCTGCCCCAGGCGCTAGAGTGGCTCTGGTCGCTGCAGAGCGACGCCCTGGATGGGCAGAGCATCGCCCCCTGGTGGGCAGAGCGTCGCCCCTGGTGGGCGTGCCGGGTGGATCCCGGTCGGGCGCATGCGGGAGTCTGTCTGACTGTCTCTCCCCATTTCCAGCTTCAGAAAAATACAAAAAAAAAAAAAGAAAAAAAGAAACAGAGGACATTTAAGCCACCCCATAGGGAGATGCTGAGAAGCTGAGTAATCTTCTGTTCAATGTCCATACACATTCCTCGACTCGGCCCGCCCCAGGAGATCAGCTTCAGAGCCCCAGGGATCACTGCAGGGACTCATCAGTGATCCGCAGCTCCCGGGGGTCCCCTTACTTCAGAGGCCCACAGGCAGCCAAGACTAGAGGACCTTACATATCACTGTGTCCGACCTTCACTCCCTTTTCTAGATGAGGAAACTGAGGCTCACAGGCCGGAAGGGACTTGCCTAAGATCTCACAGTCGGTTGGTGGCAGAGCCAGGACTAGATCCTGTTACCCAATCCAGAGCCCGTGTGGCAAGCATCACTGCAGTTTCTTGGCCTCAGTGGAGTCTGAGCTGGGGCATGGGTGCCAACTCTGAGCCCTGTGGGGTGGGGAGCTCACACTTGCTGAACACTCGGGGCTGCCAAGTGCTGACTAGGCCCCTCAAATTCAGATCATTTCAATGGGCCCAGGCAGTGGATTCTACCTCTGTCCCTATTTTTACACGAGGAAACTGAGAACCAGAGACTTTGAGCTACCTGCCCAAGATCACACAGCTGGGGGTTCTTACCCAGAGTCTGTGTCTCCTCTTTCTGCACTTTCCTGGGCTGCAAGCCCAGCCCTGACCCTCAACTGGAGAGGAGGAGGCAGGTGAACGGGGTGCCCTGGGTCCAGCAACTTCTCAGGGCAGCCTAGAGCTTGACCACCTGCAACATGCTCAAGTCTGTTCTAGAAGCTGGTGCAACAGATGAGGACAGGACCCTGACCCCCAGAGCCTCCCTCCCAGCAGGGGAAGTCAGATCAGAACAGGCTATGAAGAACATCACGCAGGGTGTGGATGGAGGGTGCCTGGGAGGAGGGAGGGCCCACACTAGAGAGGGGTCAGGGAGGTGATACCTGAGACAGGAACTGAGTGATGGGAAGGGGGAGAATGCAGAGGCTCGTGGGAAGCTGGCATGTCTGGGATGGGGGTGGGGGGACGGCATTCTGGACTTTGAACACCAGGATAGGAGATGGCCTCTAACTGAGAAGAGGAGCTACGAGAGGGAGTTAAGCTCTGGCTTAACTCCACCTAATTTTCATGTTTGAAAGCTCACCTGGGTTTCCATTTGAGAACAGCTCTAAGGAGGAGTGGTGGAAAAAGGGTTACCCCCTATGCCACAGGCACCCGAGGGCAGGGTCTTCCTGCCATGTCCCTGTATCCCCAGCACCAGGTTGGCATTGGTCCCCTCCTATGTGAAATGGGGGTCTGACCCTCAGCGGTTCACTCCCAGCTCTTGTTAGCAAGCTGAGTTTGGCTTTCCGCTTATCTGATCTGTGCCAGCAGCACGAGGCTCCCTGTCCCCAGCAAACCCAACCGTCCCCAGCCCCAGAAGCTCTTCTGACCTTTATCCCTGTGCAGAGATCTCAGGCTGCCTGTTTCTCCCAATTCTACTCTCCCCAGCTGCCCCGTCCTCCAATGTCAAAGGCTCAGGACAACTTATTCTCCCCTCCCCGTCACAGGGAGGAGCCACTGGGCTTGTCTAGAGATGAGCCACTCTGGGCTGGAAGACAAAGGACGGTGACAGGCAGGACTGGTCACATCCTTTGCAGGGTCCAATGCAAAATGAAAACACAGGACCACTTGTTCAAAACTTAAGAATTTCAAGACAGAGATACAAGAGCGTTAAACCAAGAGCACCCCCTTGTAAGCGCGGGGCCCGCGCAGCTGCCTTGACACAGCACTGTGAAGTGGCCCTACTCTGACCCAACTCCTCAGAGTCCTGGGCAGGTAGGCCTCGCTAGTCCATTCTGTCTGTCCTCCTACAAGGTTGTCCAGGACACTGAGTCCACCAGGGGCCAGTCTCTTCAAGTTGCTGAGAGCAACTGGTCACTGGTCCCACCATTCCACACCAGAGAACACACCTTCCATCTTCCTGTACAGCAAAGGGACCTAGCAGTGAGCTTGGGATCTCCCAGCCCAACCTCACCTCTTACAAAAAGGGAAACTGAGGCTCAGAGAGAGGAAGTGACTGGTGTAAGTCTCTCAGCAAATGTGTCCTCCAGTCCAATTGGGACAGGCAGAGGCAGGAGCACACTCCTGGTGACAATGGCCTTCTGCAGGAGCTGCTAACCTGATTACATACCTGCTTCGCTGCTCAGGGCTGGAGCCAGCCCCTACCCAGCACGAGGAGGTGCTGATAAACACTTGCTAATTGGTGGTGAACAGGCAGGTAAGGACAAGTATGAGAGAGGCGTGCTCTGGCACCAAGCTCTGTGGAGAGCAGGAGACTGAGCTGGGGCAGCTCTCAGTTTTCCAGGCTCCCTGTCCAGGTTTTCCTGCCCTGTCCTGGCTACCCAGCTTCCTCCTGGGCCAGGCCAGTACTGCGGGGAGAAGTACCAGCAGAGGGAACTCAGTACACCACCGAGCCTGGGGGCAGGCCCCTGAGCAGCTCTGAGCCTCAGCTTCCCCCTGGGTGACCTGGTATCATAATACTCAGCTCCCATGAGTAGCAAATGAGGTCACATGTGTGATATTTTGTGGGGGGCATCACACAGCAGGCCCTCAAAAGCTGGTAGCTATGATTAGTCTTTCTACAGCCTCCCATGAAGTTCAATTCAGGTCAACTAAAAACATATCTACTGTGTCTAAGACAAGGTAGATTATACTGCGCATGGACTCTGGGCTAAGACAATGGGCCGGCTTGAAAAGAACTGGATGAGGGTCCCTGCATTCTATAGGCCTATGCTCAAATGCCAAGTGAAGTCATTCTGGGGAGTGAGAGATCCCTTTAGGCTAGATCGGAAAGGCTTCCTAGAGGAGGGGACACCAGAGCGGGGCCTGGAGGTCTTAGACAGGTGGACGTGGGAAGGGCAGGTACTCCAGACAGAGGGAACAGCTTGAGCAAAGGCCGAGATGGAAGTGCCCAGGAATGTTTGGTGAAAGCAAAGGGGCCATGAAGCTAGAAGGGAAGGTTGAGAGACCACAGGGAGCTTTGAATGCCGTGCTGCAGAGTTGGGAAGTTGTCCCGTGAGTGATGGGCCCCCTGGGGGAGGGGGGAGCTGGTGCTCCCTCTGTTTTCATTCTTTCCCTGTGTGACACCCACCCTCTGTATATAACATGTCAAATGACAATACTGACTCCACATCTGACAAGAGGAGGGTGTCTTTGATTGGCCTCCAGATGGCACTGCCCTCTCCCCCAACACACATGTGCCCTGGTATCTACTCCTTGTCATCAAAGCCCTCGATTTCCTCATCCTTCCCCCACCCTGTCCCCTTCCACCACTTCTCTGCCCCAGTCCCTCTGCCCGCCCTGCTGGAGCTCAGCCAGCCCTCCCCAGCCCCCTTTTCCTGGAGGCTCTCTCAAAGGCCACCAGCCCTCCTTCAGCACCCCCACCCTGACACAATCTCTCTCCCTTTTAGGAGCCCTGTGCCCTCACCCTGCCAGTTCAGCTCGGCCTTGGTGGCTGCTTCCCCAGCCAGATCATTAGGCAGCCCTGCCAGGCAGGTTGGCTGGGGCATCTCCCGGTTGCTTGACCCCACCAAGTGCCCACACATAGCCAGCACACAGGAGGCCCTGAAAGGGAGGTGGGCTTGTGACGGTGCCCCACGCTCCAGTGCCCTGCCGCACACGAGACTCACACGGTGGGGATGTACTCTCCTGGGAAGGCATTTGTGGTGTAGCTGATAAGAAGGCAGGTCTTTCCCACGGCTCTGAAAGACAGGAAGTTCCAGAGGGCATCAGTCACAGGCCCTGCCCCCTGGAAAAACCCAGGCCCACCCCTCTGGGCCTCAGTTTCCCCATCTGAGGCTCCTCGTGTCAGGGTTCTCAAACCTGAGAGCCACAGAGCCATCTGGGGTACTGTGAAAGGGCAGACCAGCCCCCCTCCCCCTGCTGACATTCCGAGCCATGGCCCTGGGGAGGAGCTAGACAGTGCTGCAGAGCCCCCAGGCTTGACCAGGGCTCTGCCATCACACCAGTGGCAAGAACTTGGGCAAGTCAGTTAACCTCCTTATGCCTCAGTTTCCCCCTTTAGAAAATAAGGATAGGATGAGTCCATCCTCAGAAGAGTGTGCTGGAAAGTAAATTAGACGAAGCCCATGAAAAACCAAGCACCCTGCAGGATACAGCACAGCCGCCAGCTGCTGGGGGAACACCACCTCACCAGTGAGCATAGTTGTTAAGAGCTCAGAGTTTTGGTGTCAGAGAGACCTGGGTTCAAATCCCACAGGTCTTGGGCAAGTCATTTTACTTCTTTGAACTTCAATTCTCCCACCTGTAAAATGGTCCTAATATTAGGGTTGGTGTGAGGATAAACCAATGGGTGTGACTAAGCCCTGTGCCTCACACACAGTAAATGCTAAATAAGTAGTGATCGCCCTTTGTTCACGCTGCCTTCCCCCAGCCAGCAGGTGGAGGCCCAAGTGGCAGCGCTGGCCCTCCCCCACTGTTTCGTCACTTCCTGTTCTGAGGAGCTGACTGCCCTGTCCTCCCCATCCACCCGCCTGCCCTCCTGGGGGCCTGCCAGCAAGGTAACTTTGAATGTCTGGAACGTTGCCCTTGGCTTCCGCCCTCCCCCCTCAGATCAGATACAAAGCAGAAGTGGGCAGACAGGAAGATAAGAGCCAGCAGTGCATCAGAATCAGCTGAGGACAGCCTGATCAATCAGCCCCATCAACCCATTAGTCAAAGCAAGCCGGGGCCACAGGGACCCAGGCCAGGAAGGAGCCAAGTCTCTAGAGGCCTCAGGCCTCTGTGGACTTGGAGAGCTGGACAAGAGGCCTGCCCAGCTGGCCTGCACTGGGATGTGCACAGAAAGCTGCAGGCTGTGTCAGTGGGCTGGACCCTGAGATACTGTTGCTGGGAGGCGCGAGGGAATTGGCATTTGGACCTCTCCTCTCACGGCTAAGGAAACTGGGGCCCACGGGTGGACCTAACAACCTGAGGTCACTGAAATATGACAGCTGAGAAGGCAGCTCAGCCCAGCATGTCCCAAAGTGACCCCCACAATCACATCCCTTCCCTCCTCCTTCCCTATCTCTCATGTCCCTGCCTTCAGCTTCTCACCCACACCCCCCACACATCCTCCCAACCAGGCAGCTGGGGGAGGCGGGGGGAGGCTGGCATTTATTGAGCACAATTCAAAATGTCTGAGGGGACCCCAGTCAGCTCTAGTGGGAGCTCCCAGAAGGCCAAACTGAGGTTCAAGGAGGCCCTATGACTTGCCCAAGGCCACACGGCAGCATAAGCCAGTGATTAGAGCCCGAATCAGCCTGGGAACAAAGGCCAGATTTTTGCTTCCCCAGCCCCCTACATCCACAGAGCTGAAGACTGAGGTCTCACGGGAGACCTGCCCCAGCACCCACGATACAGGCGAGGGGACCTGGCATCCCCACCCACAGTCCTATACTCTTCACCCAGCAAGCTACCAGGGTGAGGTGGGCAGAGAGAGTGAAGCTGTCCTCGTCCAACCCGGGGGCTCTGTCTGGATCCTGGGAGAAGAAGGGACAGTTCTTTCTGGCTGCCTCCCAGGGACTCCTACAGGTAAGGGGACTACCCCAGGGACACCTGTGCAGAAGGGTCTCAGACAGGGAACTGCGAGGAAGGTCAGCCGGGTACCTACCCATCTCCCACCACCACACATTTGATGGCCTGCATCGTGTCCGGGACCTGGGGCCGGCAGCAGTGACCGTGGAGAGTTTCTGCGGCACCAGGGGTGTGGAGAGCCTGGTGAGGCGCCCCAGGCAGCGCAGCAGTAGACAGGAGGCAGGAGGAAGCGGAAGGGGAACTTGCCCAAGCTGCTGCCCCCACAGCCGTTTGCAGAAGGCGGAGCATGCATTCTGGCAGAACAGCTGAGGGCCCGGGGTGCACCTCAGGTGCAGGGCTGAGCCATGGCCACCCCCCACAGGCATGCCTGCTCTGGGGCACCAGCTGGAAACCTAGGGACCCTCTAAGCTGGGGACCTCGCTTCCATGGGCAGGGCCAGAGTTATTCTCTGCGAACTTGAGGTTTCCAAGAATTCAGTTCACCTCAATTCTAAGCAATAAACGTTTAATTAGCATCTCCTGTGTGCTAGGCATGGTGTCAGGCACCAGTGAGTCCAGGATGCAGTGGGGATTGCTAGTTCCTGGGGAATATAGGACCTCATTCATTCATCATGGCTGTCTATAAAACAAGGCAGGAAGTGATGGGGCCCCAGGGGATCTATAGGGAGGGGACCTCAGAGTTACACAAAAGGAGAGCTGGGGCCTGTGAGGTGGCATTCAAGCCAGCAATTGAAAGGTGGTATTAGAGAGGCCACTCTGGGTGAGGGGGTTGCATAAGCAAGACACAGAGGCTTCTCCAAAACAAAGGCCGGTGTGGGACCCCCCAGCATGGTAGGAGGGGAGATGCAGGGGGAGGGTGATGAGGCAGGAAGGGGGGGTCAGCTCATGGAGAAGGGGAAACAGAAGGGAAGTGACATCCAGTTCCCCAAGTCAGCTGGGCCCTGTGCCAGAGACAGCCCTGTGGAACCAGGTGCCTTGGATCTAAGAACTGTGGCACATTTTAAAGATGCAGAAACAGGATACGAGAAGTCAGGTGACTCCAAACCCTCCCAGCATCCCCAGGTGCTGTTTGCGGGGACAAAGCCTGAGTTCTGCAGCTTGTGGGATGGGGAGTGCTCCCCCTCAGCCACGGCACACTCGAACCTGAGTAGCACTGAGTCTCCCCAGTGGGCTCCAAGCTCGGTTAGTCCTTACTATTCACTCACACAGCTCCCACACCCAGCACCTTTCCTGCTCCAGGGGCTTGGGGTGAGAGGAAATGGGCAGTGCCCCCTGGGCTGAGGGCAAACCGGAAACGGGAAACGCAGCCGAGTGTGAACAGGGGTCTGCTGGGTGACAAACATCCCTCCTACTCCCCACCCTGGGGTCAGAGCCCAGGATTCCTCTAGGCACCTGGAGGCTGAACCCTTCCAGAACTGTCCACACAAGCTACAGGGTTAGCACATATGGCTGTTGTGGAAAGGGAAATGCAGCCCCCTCCCCCACAGCCTGCTCCTACACTTGGCCAGCCAGTTACTAAAAAGCGGGTGCACTTCCCTGTCCCTGCTCTGTGCTGTGCACGGGCTGAGCTGAGCTGGTGGGAGCACATCAGGGCACCTAGCCCAGGTCGGGAAGGCCCAGGGCCCAGCCTGGATCCCTCCCTCCCAGGCCACCTGAAGGCTTTATTCCGGGCACTCTCCCAAATCCACATTGTCTCCCCAACCTTTGCTATCCCATAGGGCAACCTCTGTGTTCATCTAAAAAAATAAAACAACAAAAAGAACCAGTGTACTAAATGCGGTGTGGGATCCTGGATTGCATCCTGGAACAGAAAAAATGTATATGTGCTGGTGGAAAAAGTAGTAAAATCCAAAACAAATTGAAATTGAATTAGTAGTATGGTACTAAAGTGAATTTCTTACTTTTGTCAAACACATCAGGGTTATGTAAATGATGTTAACGTCAGGGCAAACTGGATGAAAAACAGACATGAATTCCTTCACTATCTCAGCAACTTTTCTGTAAATCTAAAATTATTCCAAAATAAAACACTTATTTTTTAAAAAAAGAGAAGACAAAAGAATGATGCACCTCTCTGGGAAGTCCCAGCCAATGAGTGCAGCCACATGACACGGAACAGGGACTATGCTCTGGGTGTTATCCCCACTCACCTTTAGGGTGAGCTTCCCTTTCGCAGTAAACAACCTGTCCAATCACACGTGGCCATGGCGACCCTAAAACTAGCCTGTGCCCTCTATCCTGAGAAAGCCCCTCCTCCTGGACCGCCCAAGCAAAATACTCTGCCTGACTTAATGCCATCCAACTCCCGCCTCCATTCTGCCTGCATTGGTTATATACCATGCGGATACCTAGCTCCAGGCTTGGTACTGCAGTGGATACAAAACAGGGAAGAATAGGAGTGCACAATTCCACTCGTTTTGACAGATATATGCACTCACGAAAACTCCACCACGACCAAGATACAAAACATCAGGAAACATTTCCATCACCGTGGAAAGTTTCCTTGTGCCCCGGTGCAGCCCATCCCCCACTCCCACCACACACAGCTCTGACCTGCTTTCTGTCATTACAGGTTGATTTGCATTTTCTAGAATTTCACGTAAATGGAATCACACAGTATGTGCCCCCCCCCCCCCCACAGCTTCTTTCAGTGTGTTTTTGAGATTCACTCTTGTTGCATGTGCTGGGTCCATCTCTCTTCATGAGTGAGTAGGGTTCCATCGTAGGGATGTGTCACAGCCTGGTTATTCACTCGGCCTTGTCCTCTTTCTCTTTTCTTTTTGACAGAGACAGAGAGAGAGTCAGAGAGAGGGACAGATAAACAGGAAGGGAGAGAGATGAGAAGCATCAATTCTTTGTTGCAGCTCCTTAGTTGTTCATTGATTGTTTTCTCATATGTGCCTTGACGGAGGGGCAGGGCTACAGCAGAGCGAGTAACCCCTTGCTCAAGCCGGAGACCTTGGGCTCAAGCCAGCAACCTTTGGGCTCAAGCCAGCAACCATGGGGTCACATCCTATGATTCCACAGTCAAGCCAGCAACCCCGTGCCCAAGCTGGAGACCTCGGGATTTTGAACCCGGGTCCTCCACGTCCCAGCCCAATGCTCTATCCATTGTGCCACTGCCTGGTCAGGCCCTATCTTCTTTCAACCACACTTTGCAAACTCACTGAATCACAGAACCACGGGGCCTCTGGGCATTTGTGGAGGGAACATAAAGACAATCTTTAGCCAACCCCACCCTGGCACCACTGGTATCCAATGCTTGGGTCACTGCCCTTGAAACAGCTGCCCAGCCCCTGTTCACATACCTCCAATGATGGGGAACTCATTACCTGAGGAGACAATCCCTTCTGACCTTGGGCAGCTGGGCCTGTTATAAAACTCTTCCCCATTTCAGCCCAAATCCACCTTCCTAGCTCATCCCCACAGAGGTCCTAGTCCTTGTCCAGAAGCCACCCAGGTCAGTCAGCTCCCTCCTCCTCACCTCAGGTCTTAGGATTTAGAAGGTCCACTTCCACCGAGTAATGTGCTGATAAATGTTTAACTTACACCTCTAGTCGTTTTTACTGAGGTCTATCAGTCCATGATATGAATGTATTAAAATGTATTCATCTAGCCTGACCAGGCGGTGGAGCAGTGGATAGAGCATCGAACTGGGATGTGGAGGACCCAGGTTTGAGACCCTGAGCTCATCAGCTTGAGCACAGGCTCATCTGGTTTGAGCAAGGCTCACCAGCTTGAGCCCAAGGTCACTGGCTCGAACAAGGGGTCACTCGGTCTGCTGTAGCCCCCCCCCCCCCGGTCAAGGCACATATGAGAAATCAATCAATGAACAACTAAGGAACCGCAATGAAGAATTGATGTTTCTCATCTCTCTCCCTTCCTGTCTGTCTGTCCCTATCTGTCCCTCTCTCTGACTCTCTCTGTCTCTGCCACACATACAAAAAAAAATGTATTTATCTAACCTCCTGTGAATGGCTATACAGGAGGCTTGCCATCCTCGCTTTGCAAACAGTTCTGCTGTAAATATTTGTGGCCTTGTGGAGCTGGTGAATGAGGTTTCCCTGGAAGGGGGATGGCAGAGCTGTAGGCACATACATCTTTCACCTCAATAGAGAAATCATTCTGCAGGGTTCCCCTGGTCCACACCCTCACACCCCCTTGGTCTGATAAGGCTTTCTACTTCTGCCAAACTCATGGGTGTCAACTGACATCTCATGTGGTTTTAATTTACATGAACTCAATTCTGGTGATGTTGAGAATCTTTGCAAGTATTTATTCGACATTTGGGTTTCTGTTCCATAAATTATCCTTTTCTACCTTTTGTCCATTTCTCTGTTCTCGTATTTATTTGGAGAAGTTATTTATATATTTTGATTTCCAACCTTAAATTGCTAAATGCAATCCAAATCTTTTTTCCAGTCTTTGGGATGTCTTTTGATCAGTTGTGACTTTTAACAAACAGAATTTTTATTTGAATGTAGTCTAGTTTCTTCTCCAGTGGCTTGTGTTTTTGGAGTGAGTCTTGCTCACGAAGAAGTCCTTCCTGGCTCCCACGTTTGTCAAGATGTTCACCTACATTTTCTGCTAAAGCTTTTAAAGTTTTGCTTTTGATGTTCAGGTTTTTACACACTTGGAATGGATTTTCAGGTGTGGGGAGATAGGGACTTCTTCAAATTTGTGAGATATGGATTTAATTTAGTTCTCTTCACAACCAAGTGTTCCAGTACCATTTACCGAAGAGCTCTGCCTGCCTTTTCCCCAGTGAACTGCCCCCATCTGTCGCATGGCCAGTGTCTCCCTATGTAAATCTACTCCTAGCTTCTCTACTGGTCAATCTGTCCACCCTGGAGCCAACACGGTACTGCCTTCATTACTGAAATTCTGTGTCAGGGCTTTGTATCCGGCAGGGCAAATTCTCCTCTCTTGAACATTTTTTAAATTATTAGTTTCAGCTGACCATTTGTTCGTCCACATAAATTTGAGAATAAGCTTGTCAAGGTCCAAGCAAAACTATGCCAGGATTCTAATTAGAATTCTGTTCAACTTATCAGGAAATGGGGGTAGAACTGACATCTTTGTCAAGTCAGTCTTCCAACCCATTAACATGTTCCATTTCTTCTTTCCGTCTTTCAATAATGTTTTATAATTTCCTCCCAGAAAGGTCATGCACATTTTTTTCCTAAGAATTATTCCTTGATACTGAATCACATTCACTGTAATTGTAACTCACACTTTTTTTAAATTGCACTTTCTGTTTGTTGCTTCCATGTAGGAAAAATGTCAAATTTTGCATATTGGACTTATATATATGGCAATCTGGGTGGAAATTCTTATCATTTATTTAGAGATTTTGCTACTAACAAGTCCAAGGCTGTCTTTGTAGACAGCCTTATCACTTGAGAAAATGACAGTTTTATTTTTTCCTGCCCAGTTTTTATAAGATTAATTCTTTGGGTTGTCTGGAGCCTTTACTGCCGCATTAGACAGACTTGGCGATGGTGGGCATCTTTGTCTTATTTTGGATTTTAAAAAGAGTGCTTCTGTGTTTCACCATTGAATATGAGGTAGGCTTTGGCAGAGATTGTCAGTTAGAAATGTTTCCCTGCTATTATTCTTAGTAACAACAGTTTTGTTTTGTTTTGTTTTATCTTAACTGTTTAATTTTATTGAATGCTTTTTTTTCCTGTGTCTATGGAGATGTTGTGAATAACATTAAAACATTTTCTAATGTTCAATGACCCATGCATTCTTGCAGAAGCCTGACGTAGTCACTGCAGGGAAGACTGCAGGCTGTCCCTCGGTAGCCATTCACAGCTTCTTCTTTTAATAACCGAGCTGCAAGGCTCACAGCCAGCCAGCCTGCTCACCAGTTGAAGACATCTTTCAGTCTCCCTTGCAGCAAGGGGTGACCCTGTGATTAAGTCTGGAGGAAAAGGGGATGAATGGAAGTGATGTGTGCAACTCTTAGTCATCATCTCCTTGAAGGCTAAACCATTTTTCCTGTGCACGTTTTGTGTCCCACCCCTCAACCCCCGCTAGAAAATAGTCACGCTGGTGAAATCCTGGATGTGTGGGAGATGCAACGTCTGGACCACTCACCTCTGGATGGGGAAAGAAATACACTTTACCTTCTGTAAAGTGTGTTATAGGGTCCTTCTGTTACAACAGCCTCAAGTCTACCCTAACAAATACAGGCATGATGATTGTCTCTCATATACTGCTGGCTTCAAATTGCTAAAATGGGGTAGGGGGCCCCATGTCCATCAGTGACAATGGCCAGTAATTTTCTTTTCTCATATTGTTCTTGTCTTTTTTGTGGGGCTGGGGAACATGTAGCAAGGTTATACTAGTTTCATTAAACGAGTTGGTGATATTATCTCTTTTTCTATTTTTAGAGAAGTTTGGATAATACAGAATTATCTCTTTCTCAAATATTTTTTGACATTTTTAAAGCCAACTGGGCCTGGTTTTGAAATTATGTGGGAGGAGCAGGTAGATTTGAAACTACTAATTTGATTTCTTTAAAGGATATCAAATCATTTGGAATTTCTATTACTTCTTACTTTTTATATTTTTTTCTAAAAATACTTTATATATTTTTCTATTTTGCTTGACTTTTTAATTTGTTGATATAAAGCTATTTATAGTATTATTGTCCATCTTTTTAATCTTTCCTTTTAATTTCTGTTATAGCCTTCCTTTTGATGTCATATTAATTATTTTTGCTTCCAATCTTTGTTTTTAACTGCTCCCAAAATCTATTAATTATATTAATCTTTTCAAATAACCAACTTTTGGTCTTGTTAATCTTGTCTATTACACAATTTTATTCCATTTATTTAAATTTTTTATATTTATTATTCCCTTTTTCTTTGGGTTTCTCCTATTGTTCTTACTTTACTTCTCAGTTTTGAATGCTTAGTTCATGTATTTTTAACCTTTTGTTCCTAATATAAGCTCTTAAAACTATAAGTTTTCCTCAAATACGACTTGAATTTCAACCAATGTTTAAAATTAAAATATACATAAGATTTACCACAACCTATATTTTTCATATGTAATATTTTATTATGTTTTAGTTATAAGTATTAAAATTTTTATTATAATTTTTTGATTAATGAGTTATTTGAAAGTATGATAATTTTTAAAGGTTGGAAAATGGGATTTTTATCTTTTTGCTATTGTTTTTTAATGGTATTGTGGTAAAAAAAACTTGGTCTGATTCTTTTAAATTTGTTGAGATTTGCTTTATATATGACCTAGTTTAGGGTTCATTTTTTCATAAATATATAGCTATTCAGTGTTCCATAAATGTCTAATAAATCAAAGATGTTAACTGTGCTGCTCAAATCTTTTATATCATCACAAAAAGTTTCCATTTGTCTCGCTTGATCTATCAGCTATTGAGAAAGGTTTATTAACTTTCCCACCATGATGGTAAATTTGTTAATTCTACTTGTCATTCAGTCACTTTTTATTTTTGCTTCATAAATCTTTAGGCTCTCTCATCAAATGCATACATTTGAATTTAGAATTATTACATGTTCCTAAAAATTTCAACCTTTTATTAAAATAGCAGCCAGTAATCTTTACAATGTTCTAAGATCTGGCATGGAAGGGGCACTTAGTAAATTGTTATAGAAATAAAAGCTTTAAAAAACAAAAGAAGGAAGCCCCTGGGGTGGGGGTGCCTCCGGGTCTCTGGCAGGCCCCCTGGAGACAGAGCTGGGAAGCCCTCTGGGTGGAGGTCCACTCTGCCCTGGGTCAGTCCCATGCTCAGCATCACAACCAGGAGAGGCTGAAGATCGGTAGCCAGCTCTGAGCAGTCTCCAGAGGCTGGAGTCTGGTCCCCAGCCTGGCAGAGTCCTCCCAGAGTGACAGGGCTCTGGGGTCGAATTACTGGTTTAGACACTGATGATTATTCCCTACCTTGGCCCATCCTTGGGCTGCTGGCCTCAGGTCAGCCTTCGGTTCAGTCGCCTCCCTGCTTCCTGCTGGAGGAGCCATACTCAGTCTAAAGGCTCCATGAACCAATTCAGGGTTCAGGGAGGGATTTTCCCCCAGGACACCCCCATGAAGTCCTGGATACAGAATGCCAGAGCTCTCCTTATCTCACTGGGGGCTTTCCTTCCGCCCCAGATCAGGTTCTGTGCCCCAGACACACCCAGAGACCAAGCACAGCCAGGCCTCTGTTGCCCCAACTCTCAGACCCCACGGAGCCCTCCCTGCAGCCCCCACAGGCCACCCTCCATGCAGGTCCCCGTGCAGGTGCACCCTCGTCCTCCTCTCCTTCACACACCACTCCCCAGGACACCGTCTGGGCCTTTCCCTGTATATCCTTCAGCGGCCACCGCAGCCATGCTTCCAGGCCTGCTGGAGATGCCCCTACCACCAAAGATGCCCATTGGCCCCTTGGGCTCAGCAGTCTTCCCCAGCTTCCATCCCAATACAGCATAGTCATCCCTCTCCCCTAAACTGGGACCTAGACAGCAAATATTTTTTCTAAGTTTTTTCATTACATTTTAATATTTCCACATTGTCTTTGAATGAGTAATATATTTACATGGTCCAGAATTCAAGAAGGACAGAAAAGCCTATCACAAGAAGTCAAACTTCTACCCATCTCCCAGCTACCCAGTCCCCTCCTAGGAGACTACTTCCTTTGCCAATTTCATGTCTGTCCTTCCAGAGATATTGTAGCAGAAAACAAGCATTCTGTATTTCCTTTCTCTCACCCCCAAAGGGAGCACAGACGCTGGGTGTCCTGCACACCACCAACTCCTATTTTCTATTTACCTTTAAGTTTGTTCCCTATTCATTCACAAAGAGCTTCTTCATTCATTTTTGCCCCTGAACAGAATTTCCATTGTTTGGGCGGATTCATCTGATTCATTCCTGCAGAAGAAAGGGTTAGGTTTCTCTCTCACACACACACACACACACACACACACACACACACACACACGCACACCTTCTGCTACTCCAACTGTGCGGCCCTGTATAACGGAGTACACACATTGTTTGGCAGAAGGGTGAGTATCTGGAGGCTGCCACCCTTGCAGAGAGCTCCGGGGTGACAGGGTACATCACTCATGCCAAATCCCCTGCCCAGATGTGCATTCATCCTCCCACTGACAATGCAGGAAACCCCAGTTTCCCCACCTTCTCATACACACAGTCTTCGAGACAACTTTCTTATTTTGATACACCTGTAGGCCAAAAAAAAAAGGGAGGGGGAGCTATATGGCAATGGAGATTAATTTGCATTCCGTTTAGTATGAGTGAGCATCTTTTTTTCAGAGGGTTAAAAGCCATCTGTATTTCCCTTTTCTGTGAACTGTTATTTCCTACCCTTTGCCCATTTTCTTATTTGGTGCTGGTGTTTTTTATTGATTTCCATAATAAGCAAATTAGCTTTCTGTCTATTGCAGGAGTTACAACCCTGTTTTTCCAGAACGTCACTGGCTTTCTAACAGTGGCTTGAGGCAATGCAGACGTCTTCCTATTTACATCACTTAGTTCATCTTTTCTGTCACTGCCGCTAGGTTCTTTGTGATTCTTGGGCCCCTGCCACACTGAAATTACATTTTTAAAGCATTCTTTTATGGTTTCTCCTTGCAGTGTTATGGTTTAATTTTTTATATATATATTTGGCTATTTGAAATGCCTCATCTTACCCCCTTGTACAATGTGAGGTACAGATCCTACTTTATTTTTTCCAAATGGCTACCCAGTGACCAACCCCATTTATCCCCATAATGTATTTTCTCCCCACAAACTGAAAAGCTACCTTTATCTCACACTAAATTGGCACGTGTACTGACCATCTTTCCTGGACTGGGCAGCACTCCCCTTCTCAGTCCCAGTGCCCAGGCACCTTCGGGGCCCTGTGGCTTCTCCCTCCTATTATTTGTTGAGTTTGCCTTATTCTCTCACTTTCCACCTCACAGTGTGGGTTCAGAACTTGACATTTCTCCCCAGGGACGCACAGGCATGAAGTGTCAGTGCCGGAGGAGGAGAAGGAGGAGGAGGAGGAGGAGGAGGAGGAGGGCTGTGAGCTTTCCCTAATGTTAATGGCATCCTGTCTCCCCTCGGGTAAGGCTCTCATTTGGGCAGGAGAGTCTCCATGCTTGTCCCCGCCTACCTTCCTCACTCCCTCCCTTACTTCCCTCTGTCACTGCCAGCCCAGAGCCCTGGAAGGTCTTCAAATGCCACACTCGATGTGTCCTTGCATCTGCCATTCCCTCCACGCAGAAGTCCTCGTCCTCCCCACCCTCCTGAAGACCCTCAGCCCAGCCCCTATCCTTATCATCGAGAGGTAGGACAGAGACCCCCACCCCAGCCTGCTTGTCAGCCTTCGGGCATGCACACGAACCACACAGAACAAGCCAAACTGCACAGAACTGGCCAGAACTAGAAGCGAGGCGTCTCTGGGCATCACCCCCACTCCATCCAGGTCATTCCCCTACCTCTGGACTAATCTTGGGTTTTGATTCTCAATGTCCATTCCCTTCTCCATGGATGCCCCACCCCCAGACCGTTTAACTCCTCTATTCCTGCCTCTCTCCTTGTGCCCTGGCCATGGCTGTCCATCCTCTGGCTCTGTCCGCGCTGCTGTGAGATAGGTCAGTGGCTTCTAATGCTGAGCAGGGAGGGGAAGACACCTTCAATGGATCCTAGCCCAGGGCATGAGGAGCATGACTTCTTGCCTGTTATGTTAGGCTGACATGCACAGTTCATCATTTAGCTCATATTTAATGGGCTCCTCCTAGGTGCCAGGCCCTGGGGAAATGTCAGCAGACCAAGTGAGGTCCCTGCCCCTGGGAGTTCACATCCTGACAGGGACACAAACAATAAACAAAATAATGACTAGGCCCTGGCCGGTTGGCTTAGTGGTAGAGCGTCGGCCTGGCGTGCAGAAGTCCCGGGTTCGATTCCCAGCCAGGGCACACAGGAGAAGCGCCCATCTGCTTCTCTACCCCTCCCCCTCTCCTTCCTCTCTGTCTCTCTCTTCCCCTCCCGCACAGCCAAGGCTCCATTGGAGCAAAGATGGCCTGGGCGCTGGGGATGGCTCCTTGGCCTCTGCCCCAGGCGCTAGAGTGGCTCTGGTCGCAACAGAGTGACACCCCAGAGGGGCAGAGCATCGCCCCCTGGTGGGCAGAGCGTCGCCCCCTGGTGGGCGTGCCGGGTGGATCCTGGTCGGGCACATGCGGGAGTCTGTCTGACTGTCTCTCCCCGTTTCTAGCTTCAGAAAAATACAAATAAAAATAAAAATAAATAAAAAAATAATGACTAGAACAATGACTCAGGTGGTGAAAAGTGCCATGGAAAAAATAACAAAGGACACTAGAGAGAAGAAGATGATGGGAAAGGGAAGAGGCAAACCAGACTGAGCTCTGCAAAGATCGAGGAAGGAGACTTACAGGGGAAGGACCTAACAGGAGAAGAGGAGCTTGGCAAGAAGGCCCGTGGGACTTGAATGAAACGTCCAAGGCAGAGTGGCCAGGAGGGCCTGGAGACTCTAGTAAGGACTTTGCTTT
The DNA here is from genome assembly GCF_036850995.1 of Saccopteryx leptura. Lineage (NCBI taxonomy): Eukaryota > Metazoa > Chordata > Mammalia > Chiroptera > Emballonuridae > Saccopteryx > Saccopteryx leptura. The sequence goes on from NC_089503.1 coordinate 309,493,888, forward strand.
GATTCTGTGAGCTAGAAACCAGAGATCCGAATTTAGTAGGCGCCCTCTGGTGGCCATGTGAGGAATACAGCGTATTGGGACCAGGGCAGAAACTGAGATTGCTGTCACTGATGTGTCCAGGAGAGAGAGGACTGAGGTTTGAACCAAGGAGGTGATAGTGGAGGATGTGAGAAGTTTCTAGACACAAGGTATGTTTTGTAGAGTCTCAAGGATCTTATGGAGTCAAAGGTGCTAATTTCATTCTTAGCAACTCAGCAGATGGCAGTTCCATTTAACCAGGATGGGGGTGACTGTAGGAGGAGAGGGTTTGCAGGGTCAGGAATCAAAGCTTCTACTCTGCACATTTCAGCAGAGAAGCCTGATGGGCATGAGAAGGTCAAGTGTGCGGTCAGATGATAAGTCCAAGGGGAAGGAGCCAGGGTGCAGACATAAGCATGGAGCTGTCCAGATGCAGACAGTATATAAAGCAGCAGGAGGCCACCCAGGGCAGAATTAGGCCATGTTCATAGAGGGCACCAATAGAGCTCCAAAGCTAATGGCCACCTAAGACAGACAGGACTGAGCCTGGGGCCCTGCCGCCTCCAGTGAGGGGCCTCCTTCTCTGGCTTGAGCTCATGACCAGAACTTGTATTGACAGCTTCTGCACACCAGGCTGGAGGAATGGGAGGGGGCAGAGGGCTGGAACACCCTTTTCTACCGCATGTCTGGGGGCATATCTGTTCCCCCTCCAGGTTTTCCCACCTTGCCTTTGGCCCCAGCCCAGCCTCTTGCACTTGCTTTGGCCGCATGCACAGGGCCTCCATCCCCTCCCTCCTCTGACCCACACCCAGCAGCTCAATCTCAGATCACTCTCCCTGCACAAGTTCCCAAAGCACCAATTTCCTTCTTTCTTTGGGACCTACACCTCCAGATCTGCCCCATCTACCCCTTCAAACACCTTCAGTTCAGCAGCTCCACAAAGTTCACAAGTAATCCTATGTAATGGCTTTATAAATGAAAATTGATGCAAAAAATTATGATGAACAAAATGCCAAAAATAAAGTTAAATTTATTTACTTCAATTTAAATACCAATTAAATCGGCCCTGGCAGGGTAGCTCAGTTGGTTAGAGCATTGCCCAAATACGCCAAGGTTGCAGGTTCAATCCCCAGTCAGGGCACATGCAAGAATCAACCAATGAATGTATAAATAAGTAGAACAACAGATGGATGTTTCCCTCTCTCTCTTTCTCTCTCCCTCTTCCTCTTTCTCTAAAATCAATTTTAAAATAATAAATTAATAAAGATTAAATCTTATCCAGCACTTGCACACTTCATCCGCCTCACGGTGGTCCAGGCTCTACTTAGCGCTCCAGCACCTCCCTGTCTCCCCTTACCCATCGCCCCCAACCCATTTCTTCACCACCCCTCCCCCTCCCCTGAGGCCAGCAACAGAGAGTCAGGGAGGATTTGATGGAGAATGAAGAGAAGTCAGGGAGACAGAGCTGCCATGTTCTTCCCAGAGCCCAGTCCTGGCGCGGCTACAATAACCACTCACAGACTCAGGGGTGTCTGGATGAAGGGCCCTCTGAGGTCCGTCCCCCCCGCCCCTGTCGCACCCCCAGCAAAGTGGGAGCTCAAGCTCTGGCTTTTCTGAGTGGCATCTCTGCAGCCACCACAGGGGGGAGACAATCGGCTGGGTTTTGGTCTCTGAGGACAAAGAAAGGGAGGGGCAAGAGCCTTCTGGCCCTCCCCATCTGACCACGAGGGAGCCCTCCTACTCCGCCCAAAGCTTTCTAAACCCCGCCCGCCGTGGTCATGCTCTGTGCCAGCTGCCTTGCGTGGATTCTGTCAGGAAATCCCTCACACCTCCCCTTGTGGGAGGTGCCCCCATGAGCCTGTTTTTGCAGAAAAGGCCCAGAGAGGGGGAAGTCCCTTTGGGCAGCAGCTGGTGGTGAGGGGAACGACCTCCCTACTGGCCTGCAGTAACACCCAGCTGGTGCCCTGAGCCCTTGCCTCTGTCTCCATGGCCCTGGGCTTCGCAGAGAGCATTCTGAGCATGTCTCAGGAATAAACGAGCCAACAGTACCTTTTGGAGAGTTGGAGACCAAGGCCCAGAGTGACTGAGTCCTTGAGCTCCAGTCAGATGCTGGGAGGAGCAGAGGCGGGGAAGCCTGAGTCTGCCCGGGCACAAGCCCCACACTCTCCTGCCACCAGTGCCCTCAGCCCACCCAGTATGAGCCCTCCTGAGGCCTCATGGCCTGGCGCATACACTCAGACCAGTGAGGGGATAGAAAGGATAGTAGGAAAAGAGAAAGAAAACCCAGACACAAGGTGCTTAGGACCATCTCCCCACCCCCACCTGTCATGGTTTTCTCCTCTGTAACACTAAGGGGAGAGATCTCAGAACTGTGAAGGGTTTTTTCAGAAGAACTTTCCAGAGTTCAGGGATGCAAGCTCATTACAATCACTAGCTGGTCTTTTCACCATCCCTGGACATGACTCCAGCGCCCTGCCTGACCAAGGCTTCCAGATAACTGAAGGTTCTGGTTAACAGAGTTGCCACGGCTTATGGAGATGACCAGCCTCAGCGTGAGGGTGAGGAGCCGAAGCGTGACACCGGAAAAGGGGTGGGAATGGCTGGTGGGCTCACTGTATCTCAGGCCACGCTGGGGATAAGCGTTACCACCTCCAAAAATGCAGTTAGTGGGTGGGGAAGAGATGCCAACTTCTGAGCCTGCTGGTTATCTCCCTTTGGGAGTTCAGAAGGCCCTGAGAGCTGATTTAGGCAAACCCTGTGCCCTGCCTCAGCCACTTATTCATTCGACAAATACTTAGCGCTACCATGTGCCACAGGCTAACCACATAGACCTGATCCCATCCCTGAAGAGGTTATGATCCAAATAATGGAAACATATATTGAGCAAGCAATTATGGTAATGGGTCCTAGAATTCTGATCAGGTGTGCCAGGAGCCAGGAGCACACAGGTTAGGAAAAACTGCCCAGAGGAAGTATTCAGCCAGGACCCGAAGCCTGAGCAAGCATTGGCCAGAGATGGTAAGGGGAAAGAGCAGTCCTGGTAGATGGAGCGGCATGTGCAAAGGCTCCAGGGCATGAGAGAGCGTGGTCTCCTCGGGATAAAGCAAGATGGCCCTCAGTGCTGTCACATGGAGTGGGAGGGAGGAGAGGGCTAAAGCCGCAGGCGGCAGGAGGCCCCAGAGGGCCTCGCGAGTCATGTTCTGGATACTCAATGCTATCCAGAGGACAATGGTGAGCCACTGAAGGTTTCTAAGCAACAGAATAATGTGAGAAGATTCACGTCTTAGGAAAACCAGCCTAGATACTACAAGCAGCAAGAATCTGGATGGAAGGGAGGTAAAACTAGGGCCAAAGGAACAACACAGGCTGTCACAAGAGAAAGAGGATGGTGGCCCATATTAGGAAGTGACAATATGGGTGTCTGAGGCGTCCATGGCTTTGAGAACCATTGGGAACATCCGACTCTAGAGGGAATTGATTATCCAGTCAAGGAGGAGAAAGAAGAAGGAGTCCGAATGGAGTCCCAGGGTCCCACCTGAGTGACTGGGGAAACAGTGCTGTGTTTGCTGAGCTGGAGAACACGGGAGAGAAACGAGAGGCCAGTTTGGAACCTGCTGAGCCGAGGCCACTAAGGCAGGAAACTGGAAATATCAGGAAGGGGGTCAGAGGAAAGCATGGGGTGGAAGTCAAGGATGTGGGCGTGTCAGTGTGGGGCTGTGAAGCTTGAACAATACAGAGGTCCTGTGACAGGCCTGGGGAAAGCCCAGCATCCTATGCACCACTGTCTCTGTGTCCCCATGAGCTGGCATGGTGCTTGGCATGAGAAAGAGTGGCAGGCAGTATTTTCTGAAGGTGGCACCACCAACATCTCCCATCCTACAATGTTCTTCTTACAGTGTAATCCTGTGACTAGTGGAAGTGACACTGAAAGACTTCTGAGGCCAAGTCATACAAGGCGACTCAGTTTCCAGCGGGCTCTCTCTCGGAACATGCACCTCAGCTTCCAAGGCTAGCCATTACCCTGGAGCCACCATGCTGGAGGGACCACGTGGAGAGGCCACAGGGAGCAAGAGAGAGACTCCCAAGGAGCTCCAGATGTTCAGGCCCCAGCTGTTAGAGTCCTCCCAAACCTGCCACCAAACATGTGAGAGAGCAAGCCTGCAGATATTCCAGGCCCAGCCTTGAGCCATCTCAGCGGACACCAAGTGGAGCCAAGACCAGCTGTCCCCACTGAGCCCTGCAGAAATTGCAGCTCCATGAACAAAAGAAATGTTCAAATCCACTAAGAAGTTCTTGGGTGGTTAGTTACACATCAGTCTAGTAGGCAGTTCATAAGTATGTGTTGGATGACCATTTCGGGACAGGAGGAGAAAGGGGAGCCTGCAGAGGAGACTGAGGAGGGGTCAGGAGGTTGGAGGGAATCAGAGAGTGTGAGTGAGTGGTCCAAGGGCACACAGCAGGCTGGTAGCCAAAACTTTAAGTCTGGTCTCCCCTAACCACTACACTTGTATTCTCCCTTCCTTCCTTCCTTCCTTCCTTCCTTCCTTCCTTCCTTCCTTCCTTCCTTCCTTCCTTCCTTCCTTCCTTTCTCCCTTCCTCCCTTCCTCCCTCCCTCCCTTCCTCCCTTCCTTCCTTCCCTCCTTCCTTCCTCTCTTATATTTTTACACTGAGAATTTGTACCTCTCAGACCATCACACGTATACACTAAGAGCTGGGAAAATAAAGTTAGGAAATCAAAACCAAGGAGAAAAGAAAGCAAATACACCAAATGATGGATTGAAATAGTTGAGCTTCAAATTTGCCTGAGTTTCCCGGCAGCTAGAGTGAAAAGGGAAACAAGGCAAATTATTCAGTTCTCCTTACTAGAAAAAGGAAAATATGCCAGTTTCCTGGTGAGACGGGTTTTTCTGACACCAAGCTAGAGGAAAGCTCTTGATGTAAAGGCACTGAGAGACATCATGCCCTCAACAGCAAGCACGGACGTGGTTTCCTTTCTTCCTGTAGTAACTTGTTTGCTAAAAACTGACCCCAGATCTCATAAACCCAGAGTGTATCTTGACATCTTTACAGAGAGAAGAGAACAACATCGCTCTTGTGGGGGTCGCTGGCATCTGAGAATATGTTCAAGATAATGGTTTCAGACCCCTCCTTCAGAGAATGGTCTCTGGAGTCAGAGGTCCTGTGGTTTGTCTCTTTAACAGTTGCCCTGGGTGACATGGGCACACATCTAGGTTTGGGGTTTCCTGACTAAGGCCATCTTTCCTACATTTCAGGAAAGCAGACAGTACAGCACAGCCCTGCTGTCCCCCAGGCCCTGGAGCACTTTGAAAACCAGACAAGCAGCACAGGGACCGACAGACACCCATGGCTGTCTCCACGGAGGAACTCTCTAGGCCACTTACCACCGTGCCCTCTGATCGTCACAAACTGGAGACACAACAGCGTATCTCCTATTACAGATGAGAGTGTTGAGTCTGGAAGGATGCTGCCATGGCTCCTGGGGGGCGGGGGGAGCATTTGTGTTTGAATCCGGGGTGACCCAGCAGGACCCAGTGAGCTACAGGCTGACACAGAGAGGAGGCCGTTCTTCCCAGCTGTGGCACACATCAGCGCTTCACAAAAGCTTCACAGGTGACTGTGTAACACTCACTCCTTCAAGAAGCGTGTATTCAGCACCTACTACGTGCCAAATCTGTTGCAGGTGCCTGGGATGCCATGGGGAAGCACACCAACCACACCAATATATTTATCTATTATTTTCTGTATTCTTGATGCTCAGGCATCTAGGGCTTTACTGGTGGGGAGCAGCTGCCCCTCCCAGGGTTAGCTCATTTCTAGAGGTGGTCTGTGATTGGCCTTTCAACACACCTTTCATATGCAAACCAACCAGTCCTGAATCCATACCTGCAATTTGCCTCTTCTGTCTGGTTTAACACTCTAGGGGTAATAGTCCACTGTCCCAATAATCCCAGAACCAGAGACCACCCCTATAGCCCAGAGCCTCCCAAATTATTCCAACTAGCCAATCCTAGCCTGCTCAGGGGCTTACCTTGCATTGCCTATTTTTTCCCCTGGAAAACCCCAGTAGAGACTCTTGCCCATGCTTTTCCCAGGCTCTTCTCCCTCCCGGCCGACCCTGGTGCTTCCCCATGGGGCACTACATAGTCTGCCATGCCATGATACCCTTGGCAACTGTGGGTAACAAAATCTTTTCGGTGACAGTCATTTGTTCTGTTGGCCCTGTGATACCTGAATAAAACTAAAATCCCAGGAAACATTTTAAAAATACTTTTCCCTGCCCTCTTAGTTCACAGAAATGGTTCTGACCAATTGAATTTCAAAACAGGGCATCCCGGGAGCCACAGCCCTGGGGGGGGCGGGTCCTAGATGTGTGGCAACCCTAGCATGTGCTCCCGGGTAGTTCCTATCGTCCTGCACGCCACAGGGCCCCTGAGCGTGGGCACAGGGGCTGAAGAGATGACACCAACCTGACAGAAAAGGAGACCAGGGGGTCCAAGAGGGAAAGGTCCTTTTGTGCAAGCTTTATAATTACACTTTTAAGCAAAAAAAATGAGACTCCACAGTAGCCCTGAACCTAACACAAGTGTAAATGCCAAAGTAGATTTCAGTCTCTTGAAGGACAGCCGAAACTCTAGAGGGGTGGCTTCCAAAGTACCTAGAACTGATATCTCAGAAAGATGATTCAATCTTAACCACAATAATGCAAAAGTCAAGACCAAGCTCCAGGCCGGAGTCCCTGCCTGCTGGCAGCACCTGTGAGCGCCCTGCGGCAGCCCTCTGAGCCCTGGTTTCCTGCTCTGTGAAGTGGGGAGCGGAGATGTCCGGGGTATTTCTCCCTGGGCTGCCCTATCCTGGGCCCTCCCCTCCTCCTGCCAGGGACCCTCTCCAGCCGCAAGTGCCCTGGGTCTCTGATGCTTTAACTCAAGTCAAGTCGCTCCCTTCTTTAAAACACCCTCCTCAGCCCGCCCCCTACACCCCAGCAACCTCACCTCTGGTTTCTTCTCAACACCTCCTCATTGCCTGCACCTCCTCAGCTTCCCCTGCTCATGCCCAGCCTCACCACCTCCCACCCCCATGGCCTATTTGCTAACACACTGGATGCTCAGAGACCTTCACCATCTGTCACACTGCTGACCACTTCTTGAAGGGCCTTCATCTCAGAATCTCTGACTATACCTGGGTTTCTTCCGGCATCTCTGGCTGCTATCTGTGGTCCTGTGGCAGCATCTCCCTTCAGGGCCCATAGGCTGTGCCTTGGTTCCTACCAGCATCAACCACCATCCCACCTCCCTGGCTGCGGGAGCCTACCTCCCACCTAGACGGAGCAAATGCCAGGTGCACCGTTTCCCAGGATCCTTTGCACCCAGGTGAACAGAGCCCTTGTGGGGTGGTCAAGTAAGTGTGAGACTCCTGGAACTGTGCAGACCACACAGGGAGACACTGCCTCTGGCTTTTCTCAGATCTCAGCCCTGTCCTACCCCATGACCCAGTCACCTGGGCCCACCAGAGACCTGCTTCCTGTTCCAGGCCCCCACTCCAGTGAGCTTGGGAGAGGGGCAGAGTCTGGGGCCACCTCCTTCCTGCACGTGATATGCAGACATGCACTTGCTGGGCAAGTGTGTATTTCTGTCCCTAGCAGAAAATGCTGTCCCAAAGCTACGGCCGCCTAGGTTGGAAAGGGGAAGTGGGAGTCAGGGAGCAGCTGAACAGACTCAGGAAGAGAAGGAGGGAAGCGGAGGGGAAGACCCCAGACAGAACTAGATCCAGGCCTGGATCCATCCCAAGTCCCACCTCAAGCCTCTGAGCCCTTGCTCATGCTGTTTCTTGAACCTGGAACACCTTCACCCTCCCCTTCTTCAAAGCACAAACTCCTGTTTGACTATCCTTAGCATGCTTTCCTTCCTTGTACAAACATCCAAGATTCCAGACAGCAGCCTATGCCGTGAAGCCCTCGCTAAATGGGTTATGAGCCCCTTCACCCCCGAGGCTTATCACTAAGTGTTGTTGGAGGCTGTTCAGTTTTCTGTCCCCAGCACTCAGCACTCAGGAAATCCTGGCCACCTACTCAGCATGAAATGATGGTTCTCACCTAAAATCTCCCTTCCCCTCGTAATTCCACCATTCAAAGCCCACACTTGGGTAGAAGCACTCAGGCATCGGAGAGCACACACATGCCTCCAGCACAGAAGGGCCAGGTTCCCACATGTCCGAGCTGGACAGCACTCCTGTCACCCTATATCCTGGCCTACGGTATTCACATGTTTCCTTTTGTGACCTCCTGGTCCACAGAGGAAAGAAGGGGGCATTTTATCTTCCCTTTGCAAGTAAGGAAGCAGACCTACAGGGAAAGGCATCTGCCCCAGGCCAGTCAGATAGAGCTGGGGTTTGGGCCCCCGCCAAGGGTTCCTCGGGCAAGAGAGGAGTTCACCTGCGTGGGCCACCTTGACTGCAGCGCAGCGGTGGCCCTGCCCTGCTCAGCTCCTGCTCAGCTCCCACTCAGGGTCAAGGCCAGTCCCATCAGCAGGCCGAGACTGACATTCTGAACACCCAAATGGCTGTTACCCTCCCGACATCCTCTCCCCACGTGCCCTCCATCCAGTTTCTTGCAGCTCCTGCTGTCTCTTCTGTTGTGGTTGTTGTTGAATAAAACATTCAACTGCATAGAAAATGCAGAGAGTTCAAGTCACCTTAAATCCCATGACAATATCTGTTAGCATTTTGGTGACCATTCTTTCACCCCATGTTCACTTCCGAGGCATCAGCTGAATGAGCCGGGAGCCAAATCCCCCTGCTGTGTGGGCTTTTACCTGGTTCTCCAGCTCAGCTTTTTGCAATTAAACAAAAAAACTGATTGATTATCAATATCACACAAAAAGTTATAAATTTACCTATTCTGGTAAAACAGAATTCCTGTGCCTTCGTGGCAACAGTCAGCTAGAGCTGAGAACCAGCTACTTGCTTCCTAGGGAACAAGCCACTTCATTTTGCCACAGTCTCCACCATTCCCTGTTGTGTCCCCAAATAGGTCCACTCCCCTCATTTACTTACATGCCTGACCCCCGTGAAATTCAGGTTGACAACCTCTGCTTTATGTAGGCATCTACAACAGCTAACCTTTATCAGAAACCTAGTCGCCTACCGCTATTCAGACATGCTTCATGTGGGTTAACTTATTTAATTCTCACAGTATTGTTATGAGGTAGTCACTAACATTATGCCTATTTTATAGATGATGAAACTGAGGCCCAAGGAGGTTATGTCATTTGCCTAAGACCATGGGTAGAAAGTGGCAGTGTTGGGATTTTAACCCAGGCAAGTCTGGCTCTAGAGTCTGCCTCTGACTGCTGTGCTACAGACACATACCCTCAGCTGTATGTTGAGAATAATTTTCCACATCAATAAATATAGTCTAGGGTCACCTGTATAATAAAAACAAAAGAAAAAACTAACCCCCAAATAGCAAAAGTGGACATCTGTTGTTTTCTTTGCCCAGTTTTCCTTCCTTTAAGAAACTACCCGTCTCCTAGTGATTCTGGTGGGGCTGTCCATCCCTCACCTTCCTTCTGACCAGGCATGTGATCCAGGCCTGGCCAGTTACGGGTATTCCTCCCATGCTGTTGCAGTGATGGGTCCAGAGACGGGCGCATGTCCCAGGCCTAGCTAATCAAAGACTTTCCCTGAGAATTTTTTTGTTTTTAAACTTAGCATTAGCAACACCATTTTAAATTTATTTATTTATTTATTCATTTTAGGGAGGAGAGGGAGAGACAGAGAGAGAGAGAGGAGAGAAGGAGCTGGAAGCATCAACTCCCATATGTGCCTTGACCAGGCAAACCCAGGGTTTCGAACCGGCAACCTCAGCATTTCCAGGTCATCGCTCCATCCACTGTGCCACCACAGGTCAGGCACCTGAGAATTTTTTGGTAGGCCCTCTTCCTGAAGTCAAAGGTGATTTGATGTGAACCTGGAGCTGTCTGTGGCCAGACAGACTGCCTATGGAGAAAACCCATCTTAAATCCTGAGAAAGGAACAACCAAGACAGACTGAGAAATGAGAAAAAAAGAAGGTGGGCGGGGGAGGAGGGGAAAGAACAAGGATATTTGAGCCTCTGTTATTCACATCCCCAAGACCAACCCCATCCTTACTGAGCCAGTAAATTCCAGCTTAAGTTAAACTGAGTTATGTTTGCTTTAAACCAAAAGATACTTGAATTCTACATCATTATTATGCTCTTTAATGACTCACATTGGCCCATCGCCTGGATGGTGCATAATTTATTAACCGTCCAGCCCCTGGTGAGCATTTGATTCTTTGCTTCTTCCCCAATTCCCCAGTTATCAGTGGTGCTGGGAGGAGCCTCCATGTGCTCACTCCTTTCGACATGTGTGCAATTACCTCATTAGGTGCAATTTCTAAATGTGAACTTGGACATCAAAGTGTGCTCCACTGCCCTTGGCCCCCATCCCTGCCTTTGGCTTCCCGAATTATGGACCCTCCTTGGGTCTAGCTTCTTTCTGTCCCTTTGTGCTATAGGCTCCCAGTAAGTCTTGTGGCCAAACCCAGACAAGGAATGACAGGTCTGGGGGAAAGTGGGCACATCTGAGAGCCCTTTGGCCTCTGAAGCCCTGTTTGTGGCTTGGTTCTCACAGGCCAGATGCAGGAGCACTCAACGTTCCAAGATGCAGGAATGCTCCATCTGTCAGACAGATGCCGTCTCCAGTTCTGAGTCATTAGAAAAAATGAGAAATCAGAGAAAATTATGAAGGAAAGGAACTTCAGAGGTTATTCATCCCAGACACACATCCTGCCCACCACCTGCCATATCCTACCCAGTTCAGCTGACTCAACCACGTGCCCTGTGAAGGCTGGGATTTTTATCTGTCTTGTGCCAATGCTGAGAACAGCACACGGCATGTAGTAGGATTTCAATAACTATTGATTGGATGGATGGATGGATGGATGGAGTACTCTAACTGTGCAACCAAAATGAATTCAAGGGGAGGTTCTGCCCCTTACTCACTGTAAGTCCCCTCCTTCTCCGGGTCTTCAATACCTCATGTGTAAAACAAGGTCTTTAAATTAGACCACCTCTAAGCTCCTTCCCAGCCCCCTTACCTTTGAGCCAGCTCTGCCCAGGTGAGGAATTCTGAGCTTTGGAGCAAACAGAAAGCATCACTCATACAATTTTGCTCAGATTTGATTCAAGTGCTGGTCCTTTCCTATCTCTGCCCTGGGGGTGGGAAGCCCACTGAACTTCTTTCTAAATGTTTGAAGTGACACCTGCAGAAGTTCAGAGTGGAAATGAAGTCAGACAACACAAGGCTTGAAGCTGAGCTTTGCCCCTTCCTGGCTGTGTGGCACTGGACAAGAGACTTAAACTCTCTGAACTTTGTTTCCACATCTATAAAACAGGTACTGTAATACACTCGTGGGGGTGTGGAAAGGATTAAATGGGATGACATACAAACACTTAGCACAGTGTCTGGCATGTACTGAGCACTCTATAAATGGTAGTACTGGTTGTTTGGCGACCTCCCAGAGCCAATATTTGGGGAATGCTGTGTGTTGTCCCATAACCGAATGCGAACCTCCATCTAGCACACATGGATAAAGCAGAGCCCCGTTTTGGGTAAAGGGCTAACCTTAGGCCAGAAAGAGCCTCAGGAAAATCCCTTTAAAGGGAACCTTTCCTGTCTTCATCTTTCTTTCCTCCTGAAATTCAGACACAATGGCTGGAGATCAGGCAGTCACTTTGGACCATGAGGAGATCTTGAGGATAGAAGCAGAAAGTTAGAAGGAGCCATCATCCTTGATTATCAGGCTTCTTTATCATAAGAGATAAATATACCTTTAATTAGTTTAAACCATTGTTATTTGGATTTTCTGTTTCATGCAAGTAAACCTAATCTTATATGTTTCCATTTTGCAAATAACAAAAAACATGGCTTAGAGGGGGGAAGTTCACACAACTAGCAAGTGCTAAGTGAGGATTTGAATCCAGGTCTCTCTGGGTCCCCTACCATTAATTCTAGCAAATCCTTTGCCGTCCATAGTGAGAGTGTCCGTCCCCCACCTCCACCCCCCAGGCTGCCTGCATGTAAGCTGTTAGACACAGCCAGGGCTGTAGGGGCTGGAGGAAGCGAGGTATAATCACAAAAGACTTCACAGAGGAAGTGGCATTTGAGTTGAGTCCTAGAGAATGAGATAGTAATAAAAACTGAACCATTCAACCAGCCCTTCAGACATAAAGGGAAGTGCCAGATGCCAAGCTGTGGCCCTGGGCAAGGGAAGCATTAGGGCATGTGTCAGGGGTCCTCAAGACCATCCCCAAGTTCTGCGATTCACCAGGAGGATTCACATAACTCAGCGTATAGTCTGACCTACCCAGAGCTATGGTCTGTCACAGCGAGGGGACATAAAACACCAGCGAAGGCGCCTGGGGGGAGACTGGGGGAAACCCGGCCTGAGCTTGGTCATCTCCTGGTGGAGTCACACAGAACCTCAGTCCTCCAGCAACAAACTGTGGAAACACGTGTGAGATGTTGTCCAGCAGGGACCTCCGCAGAAACTCAGTGCCCACAGTGTTTACTGGGGGCCACCCTGTAGGCCTAGCGTGCACCAACATTCCCGATTCCAGAAGGAAAGCAGGTGTTCAACATGAACCACGCTGTTCGCACAGACAGCTTAGGCACAGCGAGCCCTCTTATCAGGGGGTGGCAGGAGCCCTCCCTAAATCCAGCTTCCCAGACGCCAACCAGGGGCTGAACTTGCAAGCAGGCCTTCCTAAGGATAGCAATCTCAGGCCTGCTATGCTGCCACCTTTCTGCACAGGGAATTACACCTTTCTCCCCAGTTCTCTCTTTGGTGTGACCTGGGAAATGTTTTTTTGTGTGTGTCTCAAGCCCAGATCTGTTGAGATAAACTTAGTTCCCCGCTGAGATCATGTCAACAAGTTTCCTAGAAAATAACCTTGAGTTATGTAAGAGCCTGGGAAGCAGGTTTGCGGAGTCCCGAGAGCACTAGGCTGGTAGCTCAAAGGTCTGGCTCCTAGTCCTGAGCAGGACACTAACTGAAGTTCCAACTTGGTCAAGGATGTGCCAGGAATGAGGCTTGGTCTTCTATTTAATGAAATGAAGGCACTGGATTTTATCTGTATCAGTGAGCTTTTGCTGCATAACAAACCACCCCAAAGGTTGATGGCTTGAAGCAGCAAATGTTTGTTATTTCTCACAGGTCTATGCGACAGCGATCTGAGTTGGGCTCAGCTTAGCGGCTCTTCTTCTAGCGTCACCCGGGCTTATCCATGAGGCTGTCATCAGGTGGCATTGAGGACAGTTGGGCCTCCCTCCAAGTGGTATCCTATCCTCCAACAGGCCAGCCCAAGCTGGTTCCCATGGCAGCTGGGTAGGGGTCCAAGAACCAGGGTGGGAGCTACAAAACTTCTGAAGGCCCAGTCTCAAAAGTCATGTAACATCATGTTCTAGTGGTCAAAGAAAGACAGAGCCCAGGCCAGATTCAAGGGGAGAAGAATAGCCTCCACGTCTAGATGGCAGGAAGGGCAGTGTCACAGTGCACAGGGGTGTGGATACAGGGAGGGGTGGAAATGACAGCTAACTTTTGCATTGATCACACCATCTCCCCTCTGCTCTTTTCATTCATTTATTCATTTTTTGCAAACTTGAACACCCTCTGTGTCCCCAGCATTGGCCAAACACAGGCTGACAGGGAAACAGGTGACTAAACCAATATGTGCCACAAAGTTATAAGGCAAGAGCATTTATTTTATAGATATTTCTTTACACTATACTTTTCCCCACTAAGGATTTGAATCAACCTGCAAGATAAGGAACAAGCAATGAAATTGTAAGTTTTAGCCAAAGAAGAAAATCAAAACCAAAAGGAAAAAGAAGATTGTATTTATGAAGTACAGACTATGTCCCAGCAACCCCCTTATAGGTAAGCAGAGGCTCATTGCAGGTAAGCAACTTGCCCAAGTTCAAACAGGGCTGAGTGGCAGAGCTGGAAGTCACACAGCTGACTTTGGCCCCAAAGTTTGTAGACTACAATAGAACAGCCATAGAGGAGCTTCAGATTTGACTGTGAGTTTCCTAGCAGCTTACGGGAAAAGGGAAACTGAACAGATTGCCCAATTGGTCCCTAGACAGGAAAAAAAGGCAGACATTTCATTGAGGGGAATCAGAGCCCTTCCTAGCACTGAATTCATTTTTCTTTTCTCAGGGGAGAACTGATGAAAGAGCTGGTGGAGTGGAGTCTAGGGCTCAGCATAGACTCCAGATTGAGTGACCGTTCATTTTATGTGTAAGGAGGTTGTTGAGTAAATGCCCATTGTCTCCCGGAGAAAGTTCTGTCTTACAGTGACCATCTTCCTCTGTGTGTGTGTGTGTGTGTGTGTGTGTGTGTGAGTGTCACTGTCTTTCTCTTTTCATCCTCTCCCCTCCCCCTGTCTCTTTTGCCTCTATGCCTCCCTTGCTCACACCTAAAACATAAAGAGAGCCTGCTATGTGAAACTCCGGGTTTTTTTAAGGAAGTGCTACTGCTACGTCAAGAGTCTACCACAGACCCCAGCAGGAGAGGACTTCCTCCCCACAGGGGCTGGGCGGGGCAAGCAGGAAGGGGCCTGTTGAAGGCGAGGTGACACATCTCTGCCTGGCCAGCTTGAGCAGCAGCTGGGTCATCCATTCACGGGAGCACTGACCACCCTTCCCTGGAGGCTTCAGAATGGACTTGTGCCACCCAGGTAAGCACCCAAGCCAACCCCTCTGGGCCTCAGTTTCCTCTTGTGGAGAATGGGGGTGATAGTGCCTGTCTCACAGGACCCTGGAAAGAACGGCTGCATAAACAGGTACAGCCCAGGTGGGAAGTGCAGAAGCATGCAGCCGATGTTTGTGGGCTGGGCAGCCAGCTGTGGTCCGGGTGCTGGGAATGCAGGCAGCAAGGCAGGCATTGTCCCTGCCCTCATGAACTTACTTGCATTCCAGAGGGGAGACAGACAGTAAATATATTAATGTCACGTGTCAGGTGGTAACACACAGAATGAAGAACAGTAAGCAGGCTAAGGAGAATGGGAGAGGGTGGTGGAGAAGGCTTCAAGAGCAGAGACCTGAAGGAGGCGAGGGAGTGAGTGGGTTTCTGGGGAAAGCATATAATGGGAGAACAAACAGACAGTGCAAAGACCTGGTGGTGAGACGGAGAAAGGCTGCTTGTGGCAAAGGTGACAAGGTTGGTCATGATACCTGTCTGTGTGGTACCAAGTCCTTGAAGTCCCTGTTTTGCCTCTGGGGAGTGAGGGTGACCTTTGGGGAGGCACCAGACACCAGAGCCCATGGACGCACCAGGAATGAGCAGCAGGCTGGGCTGAGAGCCTCCCCAGTAAGAAGGACCATGTGTTTACAGGGAACAGGGAAGGGAGGCCACGTGGTCGGAATGGGAGAGAACAATCGACACTGTGTTTCTGTGAGACAGAGAGAAGAAAAGGGGCCGAGTCCCTGTACCCCATGTCTCAGAATGTTCTAGCATTGCCTGGAAGTCCCAAAAACTAGAGCTGCCAGGAGTTGTTCAGTTCCCCAGGTTCAGATGGCGACAATCTGTT